>NC_141541.1:124212500-124410000 GCF_021556685.1 Rattus norvegicus
GGTAAATACAATGAATGACGATGACACCCATTTTGCAAAGCTTTTCTTGAGAGACCAAAGTTTTAGTAAAGTTGGAAACCGTGCAATGGGCTTGTAGGATTCCACGTGGAACGTAGTATCTGCAAGTAGAAAGATCTGTTCTGGGACACGCCCAATGCAAGGCAGTGCGGGAGCCCAGGAAACACGGGCCATTTCCTCTGTATTTCACAGGGAGATGAATAAGCTGGCCTTTTATACTCCCGAGCTTTCTTTAAACCTAATGAAAAGAAGTGTGAACTAAACATCTCTTATTAATATTTTAGTCGACAGGAAGAGAGTAAATGAAGGTATTTTTTCATTGCCCTGGAGTCTCTAAGCTGATTTTATGATGACGGCAAACTGCATCAGTCATTCTCTTTCCATTTGTTGGGCACAAGAGATATTAGCTGGGTAAGAGCTCGCCTTCCATCATCACAGAGAACTGGCTTTAGTTCCAGCCCTGCTGCCCATCACTCTAAAGCTCTCCAAAGATTAAGTGCTATTACCAGCTTATGGATGGGATTAATAATCACCTCCGTTACGACGGAGTCTGAGGATTAAATAGCAGAGTGGGTGGAAACCACCGTGTCCTCCTCGTGCAGTAAACATCAGATGCTTCTTATCTCCCCTAGCACACTCTTCCTCTTGTATTCATCATTACGGAGATGACCCGCTTGCATGACTCTGAAAGTTAAATGCTTTCCATCTCATGTGAGTCACTTGGGTCACCGAGACCTCAAAGCAGGCTGGCCGGCGCTGTGTGCCGATGGTCTTGGTCTCAATGAGTCGGTGGTTTTGGTTTATAAATGCGAAGGATACTTCAATTCTCAATAACACTAGATAAGACACTGTGGGAAATGGTGAATGTTAAACGGCTATGAGACTCTTACAGGCAATATTCACCATGAAATGCTCCCCTGTCCCATCTCTCTTCGTGCAACCACTGTATCCTGTGTAAAAATTCACTAGTTATGTACCTCTGGAAGATGCACTATGCTACAAAAAGTGTCCCCTCGGCTGATTTCTCTGTTCATCTCCTCTGGTACAAATGCTCTTTTATTTTGTTTGTAACTGGTGGCATTTTTCACCTTTAACCTTATCCATATTTTAGTCAGCTGACCTATTGGCTTTTGACAGTGACCTTTTGGGACTCGCACCAGCATGCTCGAGCTCTGCACAGGTCTGCAGCCTGGCGTAGCCGTGTGGGGCAGCATTCAGTGCTCGCATGAAACCTCTCGCCTTCCATGTCCACATCTCTGGATCCTGGCTCTGCCTCATTTTTAAATCCAGCACCAGTCAGCCAAGACCATCTTGTAGCACCTCAGTTTGTACCCCCCTTTCTTACCCTCTCTTACGCTTCTCAGAACCTGTGTGGTTGCAGTGTGCAGACTCCAGTAACCCAGGAGAAGCTCTGTATGCTACAGCCAGGTGGAAATTAACCTTAATCTCATGTGCAATAAAACCCCCTCCATTGCACAAGGTGATGTCTTCAGAGACCACTGGGCCAACTCCAGAAGGTCGCTATTTCTATCTGGCACCAAGGACAATAGAAAAGTGAAAAGACACTTATGAGGTGCTTTCAAACCCGTGAAACAAAAAGGAGGTGTAGTTAGAGCAGGGGAATGTAGGAAAAACTGATTCAAAGTTGTAAGTACAGATGAGAACAAGTGGAAGGAGAAAAGACAGAGATGCAAAGGTGATGTATAGGCAGACAGGCACACAGGTTATATAAGACAGAGAGATGTATAGGTGATGTATAGACAGGCAGACACACAGGTTATATAAGACAGAGAGATGTATAGGTGATGTATAGACAGGCAGACACACAGGTTATATAAGACAGAGAGATGTATAGGTGATGTATAGACAGACAGACACACAGGTTATATAAGACAGAGAGATGTATAGGTGATGTATAGACAGACAGACGCACAGGTTATATAAGACAGAGAGATGTACAGGTGATGTATAGACAGGCAGACGCACAGGTAATATAAGACAGAGGGATGTATAGGTGATGGATAGACAGACAGACACACAGGTAATATAAGACAGAGGGATGTATAGGTGATGTATAGACAGGCAGACGCACAGGTTATATAAGACAGGGATGTACAGGTGATGTATAGACAGACAGACGCACAGGTTATATAAGACAGAGGGATGTACAGGTGATGTATAGACAGGCAGACGCACAGGTTATATAAGACAGAGAGATGTACAGGTGATGTATAGACAGGCAGACGCACAGGTTATATAAGACAGAGACATGTATAGGTGATGTATAGACAGGCAGACACACAGGTTACATAAGACAGAGGGATGTATAGGTGATGTATAGACAGACAGACACACAGGTTATATAAGACAGAGGGATGTATAGGTGATGTATAGACAGACAGACACACAGGTTATATAAGACAGAGGGATGTACAGGTGATGTATAGACAGACACACAGGTTATATAAGACAGAGGGATGTACAGGTGATGTATAGACAGACAGACACACAGGTTATATAAGACAGAGGGATGTACAGGTGATGTATAGACAGGAAGACACACAGGTTATATAAGACAGAGGGATGTACAGGTGATGTATAGACAGGCAGACACACAGGTTATATAAGACAGAGGGATGTACAGGTGATGTATAGACAGGCAGACGCACAGGTTACATAAGACAGAGAGATGTACAGGTGATGTATAGACAGGCAGACGCACAGGTTACATAAGACAGAGAGATGTATAGGTGATGTATAGACAGGCAGACGCACAGGTTATATAAGACAGAGACATGTATAGGTGATGTATAGACAGGCAGACGCACAGGTTATATGAGACAGAGACATGTATAGGTGATGTATAGACAGACAGACGCACAGGTTATATGAGACAGAGGGATGTACAGGTGATGTATAGACAGACAGACGCACAGGTTATATGAGACAGAGAGATGTATAGGTGATGTATAGACAGGCAGACGCACAGGTTATATGAGACAGAGAGATGTATAGGTGATGTATACAGGCAGACGCACAGGTTATATAAGACAGAGGGATGTACAGGTGATGTATAGACAGGCAGACACACAGGTTATATAAGACAGGGATGTACAGGTGATGTATAGACAGACAGACGCACAGGTAATATAAGACAGAGGGATGTATAGGTGATGGATAGACAGACAGACACACAGGTAATATAAGACAGAGGGATGTATAGGTGATGGATAGACAGACAGACACACAGGTAATATAAGACAGAGGGATGTACAGGTGATGTATAGACAGACAGACACACAGGTTATATAAGACAGAGGGATGTATAGGTGATGTATAGACAGAGAGACACACAGGTTATATAAGACAGGGATGTACAGGTGATGTATAGACAGACAGACGCACAGGTTATATAAGACAGAGGGATGTACAGGTGTTGTATAGACAGGCAGACGCACAGGTTATATAAGACAGAGACATGTACAGGTGATGTATAGACAGGCAGACGCACAGGTTATATAAGACAGAGACATGTATAGGTGATGTATAGACAGGAAGACACACAGGTTATATAAGACAGAGGGATGTACAGGTGATGTATAGACAGGCAGACACACAGGTTATATAAGACAGAGGGATGTACAGGTGATGTATAGACAGGCAGACGCACAGGTTACATAAGACAGAGAGATGTACAGGTGATGTATAGACAGGCAGACGCACAGGTTACATAAGACAGAGAGATGTATAGGTGATGTATAGACAGGCAGACGCACAGGTTATATAAGACAGAGACATGTATAGGTGATGTATAGACAGGCAGACGCACAGGTTATATGAGACAGAGACATGTATAGGTGATGTATTGACAGACAGACGCACAGGTTATATGAGACAGAGGGATGTACAGGTGATGTATAGACAGACAGACGCACAGGTTATATGAGACAGAGAGATGTATAGGTGATGTATAGACAGGCAGACGCACAGGTTATATGAGACAGAGAGATGTATAGGTGATGTATACAGGCAGACGCACAGGTTATATAAGACAGAGGGATGTACAGGTGATGTATAGACAGGCAGACGCACAGGTTATATAAGACAGAGGGATGTACAGGTGATGTATAGACAGACAGACGCACAGGTAATATAAGACAGAGGGATGTATAGGTGATGGATAGACAGACAGACACACAGGTAATATAAGACAGAGGGATGTATAGGTGATGGATAGACAGACAGACACACAGGTAATATAAGACAGAGGGATGTACAGGTGATGTATAGACAGACAGACACACAGGTTATATAAGACAGAGGGATGTATAGGTGATGTATAGACAGAGAGACACACAGGTTATATAAGACAGGGATGTACAGGTGATGTATAGACAGACAGACGCACAGGTTATATAAGACAGAGGGATGTACAGGTGTTGTATAGACAGGCAGACGCACAGGTTATATAAGACAGAGACATGTACAGGTGATGTATAGACAGGCAGACGCACAGGTTATATAAGACAGAGACATGTATAGGTGATGTATAGACAGGCAGACACACAGGTTACATAAGACAGAGGGATGTATAGGTGATGTATAGACAGACAGACACACAGGTTATATAAGACAGAGGGATGTACAGGTGATGTATAGACAGACAGACACACAGGTTATATAAGACAGAGGGATGTACAGGTGATGTATAGACAGACAGACACACAGGTTATATAAGACAGAGGGATGTACAGGTGATGTATAGACAGACAGACACACAGGTTATATAAGACAGAGGGATGTACAGGTGATGTATAGACAGGAAGACACACAGGTTATATAAGACAGAGGGATGTATAGGTGATGTATAGACAGGCAGACACACAGGTTATATAAGACAGAGGGATGTACAGGTGATGTATAGACAGGCAGACGCACAGGTTACATAAGACAGAGAGATGTATAGGTGATGTATAGACAGGCAGACGCACAGGTTATATAAGACAGAGACATGTATAGGTGATGTATAGACAGGCAGACGCACAGGTTATATAAGACAGAGACATGTATAGGTGATGTATAGACAGACAGACGCACAGGTTATATGAGACAGAGGGATGTACAGGTGATGTATAGACAGACAGACGCACAGGTTATATGAGACAGAGAGATGTATAGGTGATGTATAGACAGGCAGACGCACAGGTTATATGAGACAGAGAGATGTATAGGTGATGTATACAGGCAGACGCACAGGTTATATGAGACAGACAGATGTATAGGTGATGTATAGACAGGCAGACGCACAGGTTATATGAGACAGAGAGATGTATAGGTGATGTATAGACAGGCAGACGCACAGGTTATATAAGACAGAGAGATGTATAGGTGATGTATAGACAGACAGACGCACAGGTTATATAAGACAGAGGAATGTATAGGTGATGTATAGACAGGCAGACACACAGGTTATATAAGACAGAGAGATGTATAGGTGATGTATAGACAGGCAGACGCACAGGTTATATAAGACAGAGGGATGTATAGGTGATGTATAGACAGGCAGACGCACAGGTTATATAAGACAGAGAGATGTATAGGTGATGTATAGACAGGCAGATGCACAGGTTATATAAGACAGAGGGATGTACAGGTGATGTATAGACAGGCAGACGCACAGGTTATATAAGACAGAGGGATGTACAGGTGATGTATAGACAGGCAGATGCATAGGTTATATAGGATAGGTGGTACATAGGCCGATAGAGAATATACAGACGGATGGGTAGGCAGGTTCTATGTAGATGCTATATAGGCAGATGGACAAATAGATGACAGATACACAGATAATATCTAAATGATAGCTATAGGTAGACAGTAGGTAAGAAATGATAGATAATAAACTACAGAGATAGCTGATAAATTATATAACAAATACACGGATACATAAAAATATATAGACAGAGAATGTATAGGTAGGACATAAACAGATGACAGATACACAGATGATAGATAAAGATGGATAATAGGTGATTATATAGATGGATTATAGATCATAAGCAGATGATGAGCACAGATGGATGATACAATAGGCAGATAAATAGATAACATGGTACAGAATAGATAGGTGATAGGCATTAGATGATGAAGAACATAAATAATAGGCAGATACTTAGGTATAGATAGATGGTAGATGATAGAGAGATAGATGATGGATTAGATAAATAGATAGATGGTAGATAGATGATAGATGATAAATATATAATAAATGGATGATTGATAGATAAATGATAGACGATAGATAGATGATGGATGGATGATAGATAGATAGATAGATAGATAGATAGATAGATAGATAGACAGACAGACATAGATGGATGATAGATGGATGATAGGTAGATAAATGATGGATGATAGATGATAGATAGACAGATTGATAGATTAATGATAGATGATAAAGAGATATATGATGGATGAGATGGATAGATAGATAGATAGATAGATAGATAGATAGATAGATAGATAGATAGTTTGCCTCTATACCCTTCAAACAGCATATGTTAGACAGCTACAAAATACAGAAGAACTCAGCAGCATTCCCGACTACCCACACTACCCTTTCCCCCAGAAAATTTGTCTCAGCTATGACGTGGCATCAGTGACACCATCAGGCATGGAAGGAGTAGCTGTGAAGGTTGCACCATTGGCCCAGCAAATCAATCAAGGAAAACACAAATCAAATCCACACCCTCCTGATGCAGTCCCTACTACATATTTCTTCCTGGGTTGTTGGCCCCCAAGGCAATAATTTATGGCATAAATTGTCACTGGATACACTGAAAAATGTACACACATCAAACAGGGAGTGGAGTGTGGGCGAGAAACTCAATCTAGAGCCAAAATGAATCGCACTGCCTCAGAATCCGACATTGCTGGAAAAAGCATAACCGCGACTCTCAATTTATTCTACCAAGGAAGTGCAGTGTAATACATTCTAGTGCGCTTTCTCTGGGTCCGCCGTGCAAGTTTGATTTGTTTTTTTCCCCAGAAGCAATTTAGTTTTAAACTCCAAACCCTCAGACGTCATTGAAGAACGTGTGAGACTACTTAATCAAGGCAGGAGGGATTAACCTGGGAAACAGGCAGACGGAGTCCATTTAAATGGTGTTGTCCAGGGGTTGAACTGGAAATATAACCCTCAGATGTTTATGGTGATGCAGGGATGGGTAGACCAGGGAAAGGCAAATGGCCCAGAGTGTCCCGCAGAACCAAGTGTGCCCAGGCAAGTGTGAGGAAGGAAGGGACACGTCCTGGTGTAGGAGAACGTGCAAGAGTCACAGGCTTCATGACTGTCGGCTACCACCCTCCCTTCTCCCCTCCTTCTTTCCCTCCTTCCTTCCCTCCCTCCCCCTTTTCCTCCCTTCTCCCTCTTTTTCCCTCTATTTTCTTCATCCCCTCTCTCCCTCTTTCTCCCTTTCCTCCTCCCTACCTTACTGCCATCCTTCCCCATTTTTTCTTTTGAAAGATGGTCTTTTTACAAACTCAGGCTACTCTCGAATTACTGATCCTCCTACCTTAGCTTCTCCAGAGCCTGGAGCATGAGGCCCAAGCAAGCTTCTGCTTTACGAGTCAAAGCCAGTGGATACACTCTGCACCAAACCTGATATGGAGACAATCAGCTAGAAAGACACAAAGCCAACGTCATAATGACACGAGATGTCCTTCCTTCCTCTGGCTCTGATGCAAACCCTTAGAAAGAATTAGTAGTCATCTTGGTGGCCACCATCCTTGACTTTACAAAGGAGGTTCTTCTCACGCAAATCTTCTCCTGATGCTGCCCCACAGAATGATACAGAGTGATTATGTAAGAAATACCAATGTAGAGAAGATGATTGCCTCCCAGGAGCCTTTTACAGTGATGGTGACATCATGGGGCCATCTCAACAGCCATTTTTCTTCCCTCTATTCCAATAGCTGTGGGGACCAGTTCTGTTTAGAGAAGAGAACCTGAAATACAGGCTGAAGTAATCTGGAGGCCCAGGGCTTTCTCTAGAAAGAGCTCACCTTTAGGAATTAAAAGGGCTCAGCAAAAAATGCAGGTCAGCTGACTGGAAAGAAACCAGGAAACTTTTTTATAATCTAGACAAAAGTTTAGGCAAATGAAAGAAAATTAAATAATTTCTAGGTGCTTTTATTTTATGATGCAGACATGAAATATCTTGGGACAGAAGAAAACACTTATACTTAGGGTTTACAAATTTGAATTAAATTTTGCTATCTTATGCAAGTAAACTGAAACCCAGATAAAAACTATAGTTAAGTGAGTCCTGTGAGGTGTGTGTGTGTGTGTATGTGTGTGTGTGTGTCTGTATCAGTGTGCCAGTGTGTGTGTGTGTGTGCATGTGTGATGAGAGAAAGACATACCTATATACAGAGAAACAGAGAGAGAGAGAGAGAGAGAGAGAGAGAGAGAGAGAGAGAGAGAGAGAGAGAGAGGGGAGAGGGAGGAAATGGAGGGAGAAAGAGTTTAAATGCAATTATGCCATGTGGAGTAATAACTTCACAAGGACTTTAGACCACACCCCCAAAAACCTAAATGCCAGAAAAATATTTAGAGAGAATTGTTGTTCAGGATGAAGCAGAAGAGTTTCAAAAACAATATAGGCTACAGCTGTTGGCCTTGGACGTCTCTCAGAACTCGAAGGTAAGACTCTGTTGGCCAAGACACTAAATACTGAATACTTGGGGCACAGGACTTAGAAAAGCACAGATGGAAGTGATATGGAAGCCTCCTTCCTGAGAGCCATCTCAATGTCTCTTCCCTGAGAGCCAGCTACCATGGCTCCTCCCTGAGAGACAGCTCCATGCCTCCTCCCTGAGAGCCAGCTCCATGGTTCCTCCCTGAGAGACAGCACCATGGCTCCTCCTTGGGGATGAGTTCCCACAGTATCTGAAGGTGCTATGGAAGCCATCCAAGGAGACGAGCAGTCAATATTGTGCCCAGCTGTAAAGCCTATGAACCACAACAATGATCTCACGGTGAGCTGCTTCTAAGCACCTAACAGTGGCACTTACACCAGGGTGGACCAACAGCTCCCTCACAGGACTTTAACGCCCGATTAGCAAGAGAGAATCCACGCCTGGTACTGAAAACCTAGCCAAACTACACATGGCTGGTGAGGTCATGAATCTTAAAGGAAACCCAACTACTCCCCCTTCCTAAACCAGTATCATTTCTGACTGCATTCTAAATGCTCATGCTCGTCCTTATTCCCACAGGTAAGCGTAGCTTTAAGCCCTCCTCGCATAATCTTCTTTTTGCAACAGAGACCATTGTAACACTGGTTAAAATGAAGACAACTACTGCTGTAGAGTGCCAGACCCTAGTTGACACATCAGTTAGCGTTCTTACATAGCTCAGAAGCACCTGCCTAGAAACAACTCTGTCCAGAGTAGGCAGAGTCCTCTCACATCAATTTGCAACCAAGAAAATCCCCCACAGACCCATCTGATGCGGGCCAAATCCTTTTAACCGAGAGACCCTCTTCTCAGGTGGCTCTAGGCTGTGTTGAGTTGAGATCTGACGCCAAATAGGACAACATTATTATTTTCAAGTTGGCATCATTGAAATGTTCTCTCCACAGAAATATCACCAAAGGTCAGCTAGAAATGGACAATCATTCTGAGGAAGCTTAAACATATACACATCAGCAGACATTCTGAAATGGGCAAAACAGAAACAACCCCATCGTTATAATCAGCTAAACTATTGTCTTCTGTGTTTCTATTAGACATGGAAAATTATAAGTAGTAATTAAAGGGAAAAATGACAAAACAGGGTGTCAGATTCTTCTCGAAGGAGAACACTGAAGCACAGGGGGTACATCCTCAGAAGGTAAAGGAGAGTTAGGTATTTAAAGATAGCCTGGGCTACACGGTGAGTGTGAGGCCCTGAAGGTATTTGAGGATAAGTATAAAAGAGAAAGAGGGAGGCTAGGCTCGTGGCTCCTGAGAAAACAGCTTGTTTTGTAGGCATGATGACCTGAGTTTTCATTTCTAGTGCCGACATACAAGTCAACCAAGCCAAAAGTATCTGTAAATCTCAATTCAGGGGCCATGTGGGTGAGGACAGGGGCTTCCTAGAGACTCACTGGTGGGTACCCAGTCGAGCAGAATGGCAAGTTTTAGGCTCAATGAGACTCTGTCTTTAAAATTAAGGTGGAAGGCATTCTAAAAATCAAAGCAAAAATTAAAGTTTATGTGTGTATATGTGTGCGCCTGTAGAGTCAGACACTTGATCTGAATCCCTGCCCTCCATGAGTGTACACCAGAAGCACACGTGACACACATATGCACACACATGCAATTACCACACTCACATACACAAATATAGACCATTCACCCAGTTAGAAAGGATCGGGGAAACAAACAAATTATATGGAGATCATATAGCAGTGCTTGGGCAAGATTCTCAAAGAGAAGCACAGAACTGATGGCAAATGAGTTGCTTAAATTTAAATACCACCAGTTATAATATCATTCTCAATGTTTAAGTCTGCCTATGCATGCTTCCGTGTGTGTAAATATAAACCAGAGGCTTGCTAAAACACTGAGTTTGTGTAAAAGACAATTTCCTACAAAGAAATGGAGTATAATGTAGGGTATGTCACAAGAGAGGAGCACTAGATCTTGGTTTAATACCTCACGGTATTCCCGAACCAATGGCTTCCTGACTCCAGCAGCAGAGAACAGGTAACTGTCAGTCCCACAACGAGCCTTTCTCTCTGTCATTGTACAATATTTCACTTCATTTCAAAATTTATTTCAAGCAGTTTATTTTCCACTTCAGCTCACATGGAAATAGTTCCCGCTAGGAATACAATGTCCCGAAATGAAAGATGACATTATACTAATAAGCCTACTCTTTGATATTAAGTGCAGCGCCCAGTAGCATTTCTTATTTTCAAAGCTTGATTCAGAAACACAGGCTGACTTTTGCCTTCATGTCCAATCAGAAGTAATACAGTTTAAGAGAATATATGACGATTAAATTCAATTTGCTTCTTTAGAAATGTGTCTGTTGGGGTTGGAGCCATGACTCAGTGCTTAGGAGTGCTTACTGCTCTCATAGATGAACTTGGTTCCATGCCCAGCAACAATATGGCGGCTCACAACCACCTACAAGTCTAGCGCCAGGGAATTCAGCGCCCTCTTCTGGTCTTTGCGTGCACTGCATGCACTGCGTGCAAATGCATAGAAACAAAAACAAAGCTTTAAATGTGTCTTTTAAGAATTCAGAAATGCATGGTCCTGAGATTTTAAAAGGCTTTTGGTTACATTTTATGTGTAGCAGCATTTTGCCTGCATATATGCATGTGCAGGATCCGAGGCCTGCTGAGTCAGAAAAGGGCCTAAGATCTTCTGGAATCGGGGTTGTGAGTGGTTATGAGTCATCACGGAGGTGCTGGAAGCAGACTTGGATCGTCTGCAAGAACAACAAATGTGCTTAACCTCTGAGCCAACTCTCCAGCCCCTCGTGTAATTTGAATGAAGTGAAGAAGAGAAGATAATCAATGAGAGGTATTTAATAGCTTCTTCATTTTTATTACTCATTTTTAGTATTTACGTGGTAATTGAGACTGGGGCCAAACACGTCTCAGGTACTCTCTGGCAACAGAATTGTTTTTGGTGGGAGCTATAAAAATAGCTGTTTAAGTTTACTTGCTACTTTATTTTTAGTCCGAGTGTGTGTGTGTGTGTGTGTGTGTGTGTGTGTGTGTGTGTGTGTGTACTCACGCAAAAACTGCAAGTTCCCAGGCAGTTCAAGGGCTGTTGAGCTGATATCTGGGCTTGAGTGTTGTTAAGCTTGAGTGAAGGGAATGTTAACCAAAGCAATACTGAGCCCTTGTGCCAGCGAGGGAAAATGTTCTTCCATCCCAATGACACGTGTGGCAGAGAGCTGTGGAGGTGCCCTCTGTCCTCTACACCCCCCCTCTCCTGCTTGTCATCAGGTGGCATTTACCAGCCCACCACGGAGCCGGGTGGGCCAGATGGCAGACATCTTGGTCTAGTAGCATGTAGATGGAAGGGTTCATGTCTTGGAATGATGACTACCTAGGGAATCCACACTATTTTCCATGCCTGTAAGCTGGGAGAAAGAAGACCTGTGGAGGACCAAGATGGCCCTAGGTAGCTAGAGTGTGAATGAGAGGGTGTGGACTTCTGCATGTAGTATAGATTTCCCAACCCTGAACTAATACCGCAGTGCTGCATCATGTCTAAAGTTCAGCCTCCAGCCGGTGAGGTGGCTCAGTGGGTGACATACTCTCCTCGAAGCATGATGGTCTGGGTTAGGGCCTTAGCGTTCACATGGTGGAAGGAAGTACCTGCTCCCCCAAAGTGTCCTCTTATTTCTACATGTGTGTAGTAGCGTGTGTGTGTGTGTGTGCGCGCGCGCGCGCATAAATAAATAAATGTAATAAAAAGAGTGACTCAGATTCACTTATGCCGCAAAGCCAATAACTGCTACAGTCATAACTAACACGCTGCCCAATTAATTCCAACAAGACTCTGCGTGTAATTTTAAGTCTATTATAGTGAAGGGTAAATTGAAGTTTGCAGAGATTATGAAAATCACCTTCAACTTCCCTCTGAGAAATTAAAACACCCGGAAGCATATTGTGTTAGTTAATTTTCTCTGTGCTGTGATAAAATGCATAGACAAAGCGACTCTGGGGAGGAGCGGTTTCTTTTGGCTCACAGTTTGCTGATGCAGTCCATCCTGGGGGATAGGGCAGGGGCAGCGGGAGCAGGACACAGCTGGTTACTCTGTGTATAAGGACACACTGTGTCCTCACTCAGGAAGCAGAGGGAGATGAACTCTGGTGACGAGTCTGCTTTTTCCTGTTTCCTTTCTATGAGGCCTGGTCCTCAGCCTGGGAGGGTGCAGCCCACATTCAGTGTCACCTTAAGGTTTAAAGGTCCCTGAAAACACTCTTGCAGGGCCAGCCCAAAGTGTATTTCCACTATGACCCTCAAGCCAATAGGTTGACCCTGGCATCTAGATAAAACTAATGTAACTTCTAACAGTTACAGTATAAGCATTAGAAACACCGTTGCATAACAGTTTAAAAGTATCCCGAAACGCTTACTATTTCCCTAAGAAGCAACCTGAAGGATGACCTGAAGAGAAAGCAGAAGATGTGGCTGTGGTTTTCTATTGCTAACATTTGGAGAAGTAAGCATAACTCATAATGATTGCCAGTGTTAGGGGAGGTGAAAGATGTCTAAGGCTTGAGCTAGCATAGCAGCTCCAGTGAGTACCGTAAGCAACTGGGGGTCGTCACCCTACGTGAACGCGCAACCATTCCCAGCACACATATACACAGGAGGTGATGTTTGACAGTGTACTGTTTACCAGGACATCATCGTGATTTTCTTTCACTGACAACAGCCTCCAATCTTAGCAAGAAATGCAACTGTAGTGTGGCTCATTCCGGAAGCATGGAAATGAAAGGGTTTTGTGGGGTAGGGTGGGTCTGTCTGGTTATTTTTAAAAGTCTAATTTTATTAGGAAGATAGTGGATTTCTTTGAACCTGATAATGCTACCTGTGAATGCTCTGTGAGTTGGAGGAACAGATCCCCATGACTTGGGTTTTTCCACAGAAACCTTGATTTGGAAACTTTGCCTTTTACAAGGCAGAGTGGGTGGGGAGAATGGGGCGAGAAGGATTGGCCTTCCTGAGTGAATTTTCCAGATCCTATGTTCATTTGAAGATGGACAAGGACAAGGAAAGACAGGAAATGAGAGGTCAACCTTGGATGATTTTATAGCACACCATGGTTTTGGGAGGAACGAATATTCTGTAAACAGGAAGAACTATCGATTAGGCCTGTTGGTTGTAAAATGTCACACTATGAATTAGGAATGTATGCTGGCCCATATGACAATGAAAATCAAGAATGGTTCTGGCCTATTTACCATAAGTGAACAGTGAAGACTGCAAGAGAAAACAACATTGTTTCAGGTGTGAGCATGACAGTGTTACTTACTACAGTGAAAACCTTGAGAGGTCTCAATGGAAGCACACAGAGAAAACCCAGCCCACAGCATTGGGTGCCATCCTGAGGCAGGCAGGCTGGGCCAGCAGTGGCTAAGGGAAGGGTCCTGTATGCACAGTTCCTCAGTGGCCTCTGCTTTACATGCTGCCTTCAGGTTTCCCCTTGGCTTCCCTGAATGAATGGTTGTAACCTGTAAGCCAAATAAACTCTTTCCTCCCAAGTTGATTTTGGTCAATTTTTTTTTATCACAGCAAAATAGGACAGCTAGCTTCCTTCCTTCCTCCCTTCCTCCCTTCCTTCCTTCCTTCCTTCCTTCCTCCCTCCCTCCCTCCCTCCCTCCCTCCCTCCCTCCCTTCATCCTCTTCCTCCTTCTTTCTTCCATCCCCCCTCTTTTGGCCTTCCTTCTCCTCACCTTCACAGCCATTTAGCCCAACTCATCCATCCTCACAGGAGCTACCAAACACGACATTCACTCACCACAGTCATCAAATCTTAAGGATCATTTCCAGAGAGTACGTAGCTTCTCCTAACGTCCAAGCACGCAAAACCCACCCAAGACCCACATTCGATGAGAATAACACACACTCTGAAGGAAGCTGCTTGCAGTCTGAGGAAATGAGAAAACCCAACCTCCATCAACCCCATAGAAGATAAACTTTCCACCTCTGTTGTAAAGAACGTCAGTGGTGGGAAGTCCCGACATAGTTGAGCGTCCTTATTACTATTCATAAATCAATGATCTATGATTTTGTGCTTGAATGAAAAATTACATGCATGTCACGTGCCGATGCTAAGCTGAATATAATGTGCCAGTGCATACATTGATGCCCATAAAAGAAAACACAGGATACTTTGAAATTTGATTTACGTGATTACTTAATGTCTTTATTTTGTGTATGTGGGTGTTTTGTCTGGATGCATATCTGTGTGTCGCACCATGTGCCTGGTGCCCATGGAAGCCAGAAGTGGATGTTGGATTTCCTGGAAGTGGATGGCATGTGGGTGCTAGGAGCAAACCCGAGTCATCCAGAAGAGCAGCCAGTGTTGCTAGCTGGTGAGCCGTCTCTCCATGCATCCCCTCTCACCTTGACCTTTGAAAAAGATGTCCTTTTCTGGTGAGCATAGGTTTTAAAACACAATTTACCTTTCAAATAATGTCCTAAGGTTACTTTCCACAATTATAGTATTATAGATTAAAAACAAGAATAAAGCTCCCAGGTCTGGGGAGAGGGCTCAGGAGGTGAAGTACTCGCTAGGCAAGTGCGAGGGCATGAGTTCGAATCCCCAGATGCCGAGTAAAGATAGACACAGTACCGTCTGTAATCTAATCGCAGTGTTCTTACTGCAAGCTGGGAGGCAGGCACAAGAGAATTCCCAGTAGCTCAGGGGCCAGCTAGCCTGGAATAGATACACACTGTGGCCCAATAAAACACTGTTTAAAACAATATGGCAGGAGAGCATTCAGACCTGAGGTTGTCCTCTGACCTCCTCTGCGTGCATGTCATGGCACCTCTGTACTCAAATGAACACATATACTCACGAGCGCACACATGCACACACATATGCACGTGCACACGCATGCACAGTGCACACACATGCCTACAGGCATGCACACACATACACATGCACACATAAACACATATGCACACACACATGAGCACATACACGCACACATACACACGCATTCATGCAAACACACATGCACACACATGCATGTGCACACATGCATACATGTACGCACACACATGCATATGCACATACACACACACACACTCACACTCACGCACTCATGTATGCACGCACACACACTGTGTACTCAAGTTGTTCATCTTTCCCGATGACCATTAGAAAGGAAATCAGTACTGACCAGATCTTTGATCATTTCACTGCTGGTAGAAAAAGAAATATGGAGGAGTCAGGTTCTTCTCCATGATATTCAGTGTCAGGTCTCTCTGACTCATCCCTAAACACACAGCATCCATCCAGCAAAAGTTCTTAAAACGCCTTTAACTCCAGCGTCTCTGTGACTCAAACACTAAGGACCACTATTACCATGACAACATTCTCAAACTGTATCCAGTGCTAACATCCAACCTCGGAAGACTATTCCTACTCTACTGTCTTCTCATCGTTCACTTCCTTAAAACAAAACAATGGCTTTGAAGGGACTGCAGAGCAGGTAGCCAGCTGAACCCACCTTGATGTTTTATTGCAAAAGGGAAGGGGGTCATGAAGCCGTTAGAGAGTTAACCTATTCCTTCTGTGATGTCACATCCTGTTCAGTCCCTACTGTCTGATGAGAAGCTCTGGGTCTCCTGTAAGATTCCTCCTGACAGGGGAAGCCAGTGTGCTATTCCTCACCTGAGCCTCAGTGGAACCCTTATTGTAACACTCTGTTTCTTAAAGCAGACTCCTTTGACCAGTTCCCATCCACTCATCGCGTGGCTTGAGGAAGGCAGGAGCTGTCCTGAAGGATGACATTTCAGTGTCTGGCTGAGAGCACTAATTCTGCATCTGATATATTAGTGTGTGTGTTAGTGGGGGGAGGAAACAGACAAAGGGACAGGAAGAGGGGGAGTCAGAGTGAGAGAGGGAGAGAGTGAAATACAAACCAAGTTGGGTATAAATAATTAAATTTGTAAAAGGTCAGTGAGCAAATAGCAGGAAGGGGAAAAGGCTGATGGAGTCGTGAGGCCTTTGATGCTCGACTTTGGGGATATTACCATGTGGATATTATCTGCTGACACAGTTCGCCAAAGGAAATGCACAATAAAAAGCCCCGAATGGCATGAGATCTGAAAACAGCATAACGAGGTGGCAGCCTGTTAATTGTGCTTTCCAGGAATGATGAGTCGGGTTTCATAAACTATTTATTTCCAGCCTCGCAGTAAACTTGGCTCTAGAGGAAGTCACCCGCCCCACCCAGTGGATCTGGTCATCACAGATCTGACTCTGACCCTGGAATGAGGCAGAAAACTGCACTTGGCTTTGCATGGAGAGGTGCAGTTTCCCTTGGGTTGGGGGAGTTTGCACTAGGCTCTAGACTTCGGGGGGAAAAAGGGAGAAAGAAATATGATACTAGCCACACACATATGGGTGCTTTCTGACAGCGTTTTATTCTCACAGTGGGACACTGAGCTGACGCCACTGGTTGTTTCTAACTGAATGTCATTTGAGATGCAGTGCCAAGAGTTCTATATGACTAACTGGGCCGTGTGGGGCATCACAGTGAATACATCTGTATGCCCAGATCCCATTGTTTCTATAGGACAGAGCCCTATGCATACATTGAACTGGAAAGATTTTCATCTTTAATTATGTGTCCTCTGTGTGTGCCAGTGTGAGCATGTGTTCATGAAAACAGCCTTCCCAGAGGTCAGAGAAGGGCATCAGATTCTTGGTGCTGCAGTTGTGGATGGCTGTGATGTACCCAGTATTGAGCACTGGGAACTGTACTCAGGACCTCCAAGAAAGGCAATACCTGCTCTTATCTGCTGAGGGCTCTCCCCAGCCCTGAATGCTTTCATGGTAATGCAGTTTAAAATTACCCTCTAAGAGGAAATCACAGCGATCATACGATTGTTACTGATATACTGACACTTGCTACCATGTTGCTGTGACAAGCCTGCATGCCAACGGTTTCTTAGTTTCTCATTCTTACTACCTTTTTTGGTATCTTTGTGTGTGTGTGTGTGTGTGTGTGTGTGTGTGTGTGTGTGTGTGTGTATGTGTGTGTGTGTGTGTGAGAGAGAGAGAGAGAGAGAGAGAGAGAGAGAGAGAGAGAGACATGTGCGTGGTATGTATGTACATGTGAGATGTGTATGTGTGAGATGTGTGTGTATGTGAGATGCGTGTATGTAAGATGTGTGTGTGAGATATGTATGTGTGACACATGTGTGTGTGACACGTGTGTGTATGTGAGGTGTGTGTGTGCATGAATTTTTGCACAATCAAGTATATGCATACCAGAGCATTTATGTTTAAGTCAGAGGACAACATCCCCTGCCCATCCTTAGCATCCTTCTTGCTTGAGGCAGTGTCTCCTGTGCACTCCTGTATATGCCAGGCTATTTAGTGCCCAGGCTTCCAGAGATTCTCTTGTCTCCACCTCCCTTCTCTCTTCAGGAGTGCTTGGATTACAGATTTACCTGACAGGATTCCACTTTACATGGGTCAAACTTGAACTGTTATTCAGGCTTGTATGGTGAATTCTCCATACCCTGAGCTTTCCCCACAGTCCACGTTCTTACTATTTCAGTACGGATGCAGGTGATTCTTCCAGTCTTTGGGCTGCAGCACACAGATCAGTCTAACCTTACAGGGAAGTTGAGGAATCACCTAGTATCTGCCTCCACAGCATTGGATCACAGTGTGCACCACCATGCTTGCTTTTCTGTGGGCGCTGGGGATGGCACTCAGGTTCCTGGGTTTGGGGAGCAAGTACTTTCCTAGCTGAACCCTCTCCCATCCTCTAATGTGCAATCTTGTGTGTGACTCTAAACCCTTTGTCAAAACTGACTCCCATGCCCGTGTTCTCCCTCACTGGCTTAGATCACCAAGAGGCCAGCTGGTAGCTCAAACATTCCCTCCTTCACACGGTTTGAAGTGTCACACAGTGATGTGGTGACGCCGTCACAAAGGCACGGTAGCTACAATTCTAGACAGGCCCTCTGCTTTACTTACATTGTTCCTTACTTGCCTGGGTTCATTTCCTGGGTTCTGGATCTGCCTGTGTGAGTTTTAGTTCTCTGGGAAGAAAAATAGAGCCTTTATAAAACAAAACAAAACTTTTCTTTAAGTCTAGTGTGCCTATGAATGAAACATTTTAAGCCATTTCTGCAACTCTTTTTTCCTCCTCATGGACAAGAAATCCATGCTGCAAACAGGCTTTTAGAAGGCAGCTGAAGGGTAAAGGCTTTTTAGCCAACTTTGGATACCCACAGAGAATAGGGTTTTCTTTATATTTGTTCCTTTAAAATATACTCAGAATCCTCGTTCAGTCACAGAGCGGATGATAAACAAACAAAAAGGGCTTCATGCGGCAAGTAATTTCAGAATTGAAAATTAGACAAAAATCTGTAGATATGCTGGAAAACTCAGTAGGGTTTGTTGAAACGAAGATGAGGGGTTGGGAGAGGGAGCCACTGGGAAATGGACAAGCATGAGGAGGTGAGTTTGGATTCCCCTGGCTCTGTGTAAAAGCCAAGCCCAGTTTAAGGTCCAATGCTGAGAGCTAAATACTGACTCAAACTCAGACAGTTCAGGAGGATCATTTACCTCACCAGTTAACCAAGTTCAAAAGACAAAGAGTGAGTAAAATCACATCATCATAGAATTTTCATCACAGGGCTGGGGAGGATTCCTAGGTATAACAGTGAGAAAATGCATTGGAAGCCCCAGCACTCACATAAAAAGCCAGGCATGGCTGTGTATGTTTACCTAGCATTTGATCTAGAGATAGGCAGATGTCAAGATATTCATGAGTATCGAACATACACACACCAGGACATTTGTGTGTATGTAACACACACACAAATTAAGACACACATCAGGACATTCATGTGTTTATAATACACATACACACACATACACACTAGGAAATTCATGTGTATTACATACACACATACATACACACACCAAGACACTGACGTGTATGTCACACACACACACACACACACACACACACACACACACAGAAATTCATGCGTATGTAACACACATATCCCCCTCCCAGTGAACTGATATGTATATAACATATATACACACACATACACACACCAGGACACTGATGTCTATGTAACACATACACACACACACCCTACCTCCCAGCATCACATTTGACTATCCAGTGCCATGTGGCAGTTCAGATCATGCCATGGCATGATCAGAGGGAGCTAAAATGGGAAGAGGTAACTGAATGCATTTTCAGTGTTTGTGAGAAGTCTGTGTGCAGCACAGATTCTGTTCTAGATCACATTGGTTGAAGCTATCAGTGGGCTGGGCAATATGGAGTCACCTCTCCTTCATCTTTTGTGGACCAGAAGAGACAGCTTACTAGCAATGGCAAAGATGAACAAAATTCAGGGTCAGCTATCTAAGCTTTTACCTCTGTTTCTATCCAAGTAAATTCTGCATGGAAAGGAGTGAAGCTCATTTGTAAGACGAGGATACTTTAAATGTATTAACATGAATTATTCACGGACACAGCAGGGGAGCAACAGATGTACCCATCAGAGGGGGTCGTGCTTAGTTTCACTTGATGAATGTTTGTTTTGTTGCTTTGAAAAATTAATGCAATGAAATATTTAAAACGAACAAGGAAGTTTTAAATTGACGTGAGGAGAAAGTCTATCCTTCCAGTCCTTTTTTTCCTTCTGATGCGCTATTTGATTTATAGAATAGTGTGACCACGGCTCATCTTGATGGCCTAAGAAAGGGGATATTGATTCAGTTCGGCTGAACAATTATTCTGCATGCATAGAGGAATTAAAGGACTAGCTTTGAAAATTGGAGAGCTTTGTATGTAGACTAATGTTCAGATCAATCAGAAAAAAGGAAAGGAGACTCAACAGCTTTGATTGATGAGTGGAGGAAGGTAGAAGCTGAGCTAAGGTGAATGGGAGGAGCAAGAATGTGGATGACTTCCTGGATGTGTTCTGATCATGATGCTGGTGTTAGAGCAATCCCAACTGTGGATAAGTGAGAGGCACTCAGCAGTATTTCCTTTGGGAGTTTTGGCTGCTCACATTGATCCACCCATGGCATTTCTTCAGAACAGAAATCATCAGATGATTCTAAGTCCTCAAGGAAGTCATAGATAAATCCAGCATGTTGACCCACAATAAGATGAGGTTATTCAATGGTTAGGAAAAAAAATGAAAGCAAAGAGAAGAAATAACAAGGCAGGTACACCAGTACAATGGATGCTACAAGAACTGTGGGGAACTATTTCAAACATCTAGGTGATGAACTACCATACTTGTGCCAAAAACTACCATTGTGACCATAGCTGACAGTTCTGGTTGGCTTAGATTCTAATAGGTAAGGGCTCTGTGAGTCTCAATCTTCTCTCATGATTCTGGAAATGACTTGGTGAGGAGTGTGCTACAGGGACAGCACCCACAGGGATAGGGCACCCCACAAGTCATGGGAGGAGTGCATGGTCCATTTCTTTTATAAGGTTCATTGCCAATGGAATAAGGGACAATTGACTTCTACACAGCTTTGAAATTCCTTCCTTCCCCCTTCTCTCCCTCTCCACTATGCCCATCCTTGTGTTTCCTAAAGCTTACAGCTATGGCAAAAGTTACATACTGTGCATATCAATATGACAGATTTATAGTGATGCATGAAAATAGAGCCACACATGATGAGCACTCAGGAGGTTGAGGCATAAGGCTTGTCCTGAGTTTAAGGACAGCCTGGACCGTAACATGAAGTCTAGTTTAGTTTGAGCTAAACTATGAGGCTATGACTTAAAAATCTGAAAGGAAGGTAGGGAGATGGGAAAAGAAGGAAGGAAGGAAGGAAGGAGGAAAGAAAGGAAGGAAGGAAGGAAAAAAGAAGGAAGGAGAAAATTACTTAACATTCTTCACTGACTAAATAACCAGGATTTTGAGGAATTGTTCCTACAACAGTGTTGCTAGCCATTACTGATCTTTTCTCTCAGCTGTGGACACCTTGTTCTGCATCTCTTTTCAGAGACCACCATAGAGATATAATCTATGTTCCCACTTGCCAAATCTCCCTCTCCAATCTCATATACATTTTTAGTGTTTTATTCTCATTCCTCACGCAAACATCTTTCCCAACCTTCTTAGCCTGGACAACTCACGTTCAACTTTGAGAGCCAGCTTATGGCCAATACTTATACAAGAAAACTTCTTAAAAGGAGAGTCAGCCATCTTTCACCCTCAGATTACATAGCTACAGAAGGAGCCACCTGATTTCTTACTTGTAATGATTGGTTTTAATTGTCAACCTGAGGCTACCTAGAATCACTTGGAAAGGGCCTCTCAATGAGTAACTATTTAGATCAAGTGGGCCAATAGTTTCGCCTGTGTATGTGTGTGTATTCTCTCTCTCTCTCTCTCTCTCTCTCTCTCTCTATATATATATATATATATATATATATATATATATATACATATATATATATGTGTGTGTGTGTGTGTGTGTGTGTGTGTGTGTGTGTGTGTAGATGTAATGTTTTCATAAGGCATCTTATGATATACTTACTTATGGACATACATACACAAGGCATCTTGCATCAGAATTTCATTTCACCACCATTTGACAATTCTGCAAACATTTGTTGACATTATACATGTATTTATATCAAAAAGTAAATGAAGCTGAAAAGCTCTGGATCTCATAGAATCGATGCACTGAAGTGGGAAGATGGCAGCTAATTACCCAACAAATCAGCCTCAAACATAGTCGTACAAGGAAATCATGAAAGAAAATGACGATACTGTCAAATAGGTGTCTGATCAGAGACAAAAGTGATTGGTATTAAATAGGCACTCAGGTTTGAAAGTGACAGAGATGGAGGCCCAATACTCACAAGAAGCTCTGCTGGAACACTGGTTCCATTTTCTGTGAAAGTCCATGGAATTAACTGTGGCTATTTGTCCTCTCCCAGGAGGCTCTGAATTGCTGCGATAGTTAAGCTTCACTGTCAACACTCCTGGATTTGGAGTCACCTGGGAGACACACTTTTAGGTGTATCTTTGAGGGTATCTCCAGAAGGAGAGATGGGGAGAGATTTCCTACCCTGAATAGGGACAATGCCATCTCATGGGCTGACCTCCCTGGGAATAACAATGAAGGCAAGGGAAGATGAGGTGAAGTGGGTAACATCGTTCATTAACCTCTGCTTCTTGAATGTGGGTAAAAGGTAACACCCTCTCTATCCTCAAGCTGAGAGACAAAGTATACCTTCCATCTCTCCTCACACCATTTCCCTCCTTCTCTCCCTTCCAGTCCCCTAACCCCTCCACACTTCCTCCTCTCTCCCTTCTCCTTCTTTCCCTCCCCTTAATTCCTTCAGTTGCTTTCCTCAGGCATTTTGTCACAACAATGAAAAAAGTAACCATTGCTAAGGAGTACTCGCATCACTGCAAAAAACAAACAAAACAGAAAAGTCCCAGCCACTCGGTTTACTCATTTTATTGACCTCTTCTTTGGCCCTTCCTAATCTACTAACAGCAGGGATGGCAGAAGCAAGAGGAGAAACACTCCCATGGTTACATGCTTGTGGCCTGAGTACCTGAGGTCTGATAATAACAAAATTTAAAATGTATCAGCAAACACCCTGTGACTTCAAATAAGTGGTATTTGTGAACTGTAGCCCTTTGCTTCTTAAAGGGAGTCTAGGAGAAAGAAGGTACATTTAATAGATCCCTCCATCCTGTTTGCTTTTTGTTTTTACTTTGTACTTAGTTTAATAGTGGTCAAAGCTGGGGCATTAAGGCATGTGGCCCTGACCATCTTCTCTCCCTAGATTCCTTACACATGAAAGTTTCAGAATCTTTTCAGAAAGACAAGCTCTTGCTGGCTCCGTGATTAATTTAAGATGTCAAATTAATTCAAGATTTTATGTGAATATCACACACATACACACCACCACACACCATACACACACACACACAGAGAGAGAGAGAGAGAGAGAGAGAGAGAGAGAGAGAGAGAGAGAGAGAATGAGAGAGAAACAGTGAGGGACAGTGTTACGAGGACTCAGTAGAAGCAGCTGCTAGTGCCAACCAAGGGGTCAGTAGGTTGTTGAAGCTGCTAGAGGGACTAATCATGATGCACATCTGGCTGAGGAGACTTGCGTATGATTTTAATTATAACTTATCAAAAACTGTTTTCATTACATTTTGCCAAATAGAAAAATATTTATTGATTGTAGGAAGTGGAAGAATCAGTCTCCAAGTGAGTACAGTTGGGGGTCAATCGCTGGAAAACCTACGACCCATGAGAAAAGGCAACACCTTTGCTGTCTGCCGAGGCAGGTAAGGATGGGTCCTTGTTTGGATGTTGACAATGTGTATAGCAAATCTCCTCTGTAGTTTTCTCCCCCTGGGTGTTTATGGACTAAAGACTGCTCCCCTTCAGGGACTGTTTCAAGATTACCTAAGCCTAAATCTTTTTCCTTGCTCAGCAGTTTATAGGAATCCTGCCTCCTTGTTTATCTGCCACACTCTACTTCCTTTTCCAGCTATACACAGTAGCCTCACCTCCCTCTTCAACTACATGTAATAAATGTGCCGAGTTTCCAGGTATTTCCAGATATTCCTCCATCAGAGAGGTGGGATCACCCATTCCCAGCTTTTGTGTGTGTGTGTGTCCCTATGTTTGTCTTTTCTCCATTCCCTAGACACCCTAGTCAGAAGGAGGACATGACAATTCACAAGTCTCAGGTTGGTCTCAAATTCACCATGTAGGTGAGAGTGTGTTTCTGCTGCTCCTGCCTCCCAGGTGATGCCATCACACCGTGGTTTTGGGGTTTGGGGATAAAGCCAGTACTGCTTGCAAGCTAGGAAGCACTCTACCAACTGAGTTATAACCCCAGCCCCCAAAGAGCGAAGACTTCCTAAGAAAAGTCTCATTATCCTCCGTAAATGAGAGAAGACATTAGGAGAACTGAATATTCTGTCCTACGCAGTTCTGTTTCTCCAAGACAGAAAATGTTATATTAAAAATAATTTGTTGGTTTAAATTATGCATTTAATAAATATTAAATGAACGTGAATTATGAGCCCATAATGGCAGGAGAAAGAGAGGAGCAGGGTTGGAGAAGGCAGAGGAAGTAGTTGTCGTTTCTGGAGGAGTCTCATATCCCTGGTGCAAAAGCAAGCAATCTAGGTTGCTTCGTGCAGCTTCCCAAGTTTTCGTTTTTGCTTTTGCTGCCAGGAACCCCAGTTACAGTTCATTTTAGGTCTTGCTTAAAGGTCATTCCCACATTCTCCCTCCACTGACTACTCATCTTCTGGGTCTGGTTTTTACTTCCATTCACCCATGTGTTTTATTTTATCCGTGACTCAGTAAATTTGAACATATTGTTGTTAAATCTGGAAGTCAGTGAGGTATACGTAGCAATTCAATTAAAGAACAAATGATCAAGGAGAAGAAAAAAAATGGTGTTTCTGCTCTGTGTCTCCCAATTTCTTTCAGATAGCCTTTATTTTCTTCTCTAAAACAACACTCACATACACACACACACACACACACACACACATACACACACACACACACGGACACAGATACAGCAAGACACAGACACAGAGATACAGAAACAGACACAGACACAGACAGACACACATACACACACATATGCACACACAAACACATAGCCACACAGAGACACACATATACATAGACACACAGACACAACACACACGGACACAGATACAGCAAGACACAGACACAGAGATACAGAAACAGACACAGACACAGACAGACACACATACACACACATATGCACACACAAACACATAGCCACACAGAGACACACATATACATAGACACACAGACACAACACACACCTGGCCTGACTTTTTATTAGAGATTTAAGGGAAGTATTTTTCATTGCATGAAATCTAGCATTAAAGTGGAGATGACATGGGATAAGTTGGAGGGTTTTGTAGGTTAGCACAGACCCCACGAACAGGAAAACACTTGGTACTATGGGTTCTATCAACATGAGCTCGATTTGTTCCCATCTTTTTCTCTGTTCTTTTTCAGTGAATGATGGTTTCTGGCAAGGAAGTGTGAGAAACACTGCCCGATGCTCACAGGAGAGCTAAAGCAGGCTTCTATCAAAAGGGGGCATGGAGGTCATGCGCCATACTGAATATGATATTCTAACATTAGACAAATTATATGACTGTACCGAGTCACACAACTCACATTCCATGAAGGACGTCTTCTGGGCATTTCACAATTAAGAAAATACTATTTAATTGCCCCTCAGGTAAATGTATATTGCTTCTGTGTAGCATTGATCGACAACAATGACACCAGGACTTTATGATTCTCATGACGCACACGGGAGACTCTTCCAAAGTCACACAGCTGGGTGTGCGCTGCCCCAGCATTTGGATTCCCATAACGGAGGAGGGCCTGTGTTTTAGATGTCCTTCCATCCCACCATTTCCCTTCAGAGAATCACTAAGCTGGAGCCTGCTCACAGGGTTACTCTGAATGAGTACTTCATTTGTTACTGCGCTCTCCTGTCAGGCACCAAGCTTCATCAGCTCAGGAAAAGAAACATTTTGCTTCCTAGTTCCAGAGTCTCAGGCAGTGCCTGGTTCATACTGAAGACTCAAAACATGATTGCACTCAACAAAAATACACTGTCATCAACAGACGAATGGCAAAAGAAAGTATAACACATATATGTGTATGTGTATATATGTGTGTATGTGTGTGACACACACACATGTATTTTAGATTAAAGGATAAAATGATATCACTTTCAGGAAAGCAAATGAAACTGAATATACACGAATCTATGTGAGATATACTGATATCCTGCATATTTATGTGTGTGTATTAGATTTACTCAGAAAGAAGAAAAATGTGTCATTTTCAGGAAATCAGATGAAACTGGAAATTCATTTATGTTAAGCAAAGTAAGCGAGGCTTAGGGAAACAAATATCCCATGTTTTCTCTTACATGTGGATCCCAGATTACATGCACGCACACATGTCTATTCATGTTCATGTATATAATCATGTATGTGCCATGGAAGTGGGAGTTAGATTACCTGGGTAAAGACAATGAACTAACAGGATGGAGAAGACAGGAAGGGGAGGATATGGCGATGAGTGTGGTGCTGCACCTGATTGACACAGAAGAAGATGCCTTCGTGAAACCCACCAGTCCGGCAAGTGGACATACACCAGTGGTTTTAAGGAAAATGATGAAAGATGAGAGAATTTAATCTCTCCCACTTTAGCTTTCATTTCTTCTCTTGGCCATGCTAGCAGACAAATATGGCTGCTGACAGAGACCTCTACACGGCCTTGGTAACCCTCCGTTTCAGCTTCAGGGTGAGCTAGAGCAAGGTAGACACCAGTCCATGACATTAACTTCTGCAGACGATGACGTGATCGTAAACGTGAATGCCTCAGCGAGTGCTTAACTGGATGCTCGGGCCTTGGTGCTCTCTAAAGGGCTCTGCATACACAATCTTGGTAATAACCCTATGAGTCAGGTCCTATTAGTGTCCTCGCTACGGGGGGATGAAACTGTCACCAAGGAGTTAAGCGATTTGCCTATGGTAGAGATGAGGGAGGGAGGGACAAAAAGAATATTTACTAAACAAGACTTAAAGCAATGTTATAAATTAGAATTTGGGTCAGTACTTTAATTCTTTTTAAGAAGAATCTTGCTCTTCACGAAGACTTAATTTTAGTTATCTGTATATGTCTGTGCCTGTGCATGGGTTTACCCAGATCAACGCAGTCACTGAGGAGGCGAGAAGAGGGTGTCAGAGTTTCAATTACAGGCGCTTGTAAGCATCCTGACGTGGTGCTGAGAAACAAATTTTGGTTCTCTGAACCACTGAGAAACCTCTCAAGCCCAAGAACCTGGTACTCTAGGGAAAAAGAAGCCAATAGCAAGGACTAAATACACACAAAGTCTCCAATGCCTTTTGCTAACTCAGGCTTCCACTGTTCCCCAAGCATCTCTGTGGGACTCTGGCTTACGATGGGACTGTCTAAGAAAACCACAAGTTCTACCCTTCATAGTGTCAGAAAAGGAAGAAGTTCTAAGTTCTAAAACAGACAGCTGAGGGTGAGCAGTCTTCACCATTCGCTGATGGCTTCATCTGTACGAACTCCACAGCCAGGACACCTCTGCTCTATATCTTCAGAGTCAAGTCTGTTCATACGGACAAAACCTTGCTTGAAGTGCACACACGCACACACACACACACACACACACACACACAAAACACACACACACAAACACACACATGCACACACACACAAAAACCACACACGCACACACACACAAACACACACATACACACACACAAACCACACACGCACACACACACAAACAGACACATACACACACACAAACACACACACACACACACACACACACACACACACACACACGCATGAATGTAACCACAGAAGTTCACAGACACACATGCATGCACACAGGGATGCTACTTGAATAACACAAGCTCAGGACACAGTCATTTGTTCCTTTCATTATTTGCTGTTGTTTTCTAATGATGCCCTGAAGCTCTGAAAATGATGGGTAAGACGCTTTTAGGTGTTTCTTTCAATCCCTCTCCTCATTCCTTTTCATTTGTAGCATGGGACCTCCACTACAACAGCGATGCATAAAACAGTGGGTCGAGCACAAAGCATTAAGATGGGATGATTTGGGGACGTGCAAATGCATTTTCACGGGGCAGCATTTACATAAAGCCCTTTGCAGAAAGAAAGAAATCAATCCTGTTCACCCCTTCACCCAATTTGTGAACGAAGAGGAGCTTTAAAAAACTGGACTTCTTTTTTTTTTTTTTTTGGTTCTTTTTTTGGAGTTGGGGAAAACTGGACTTCTTAAGGCAGAATCTCTCGCACAGTGTCATAAACGGAATGCTGCACCTTTCAATAGGGCTGGGATAAAGGCAGACGTTCAGATCTTACCTTGTCTCATCCAAGTCTAATATTGAAGGCAGGAGGGAACAGAAACAAATAAGACTGGGTCTGTGGAGCACAGGATCAGGGGACGTTGAGTAGAAAGATTAAGAGCTTTGAAGAGTAAATGGAAATTGCATTTGTATTTCAAAGATCGTGCTAACTGGGAAAATTTTACTCAATATCAAAGTATAAATATTTTACTATCGGGACTAAAAAATCTCCTTATTTTAAACTTCAAAAAAATCTCCCTAGCTGACTCAAAGTGGAAGAAACGTGGTATAGATAGAAAAATCAGCTTTTTTGGGAAATTGACTGATTCTCTAGGGTTCTTAACCTGTTCCTGTAAAACAGTTGGTAAACCACGATGCCATAGAAATGAAAGGTAGGCAGACAAGGCAGGGGTCAGGCTGCAGAACCCCTTGTAAAGGGGCCCCAAGAGCATTCTTCAGAGAATTCTGAGAGTCACAGAAAACCATCAAGGCTCGATTTTTTCTGATAATCTAGCAAGAGCCGGGTTTCTCATGAGTGAATCGTGCTATTGGAAAAAGTCATAGATCTGAACTGCAAAGTGTCCAGGAGTAGTTAGTCCCCTGCAGTAAGTGCAACAGGGAGTCCCCCCGATATCCACTGCCCTTTCGACATGTACCACTCAATTGAGAATTAACAATTAAAAGTGTCTTCATGTTGTGCGTGTTGTATGCACTGGAACACAGATGCACATGTACATACATGTATGCCTGCAGATGCATGGGCTTTTGAAAGCTCTATGCCATTCCTTAGGAGCTGTTACCTTCTTATTTGAGAAAGAGCCTACTGCTCTCCCAGAATGCACCACATGACGTAGGTTGCCAAGGGCTCTCCCAGGATGCACCACATGAGGTAGGTTGCCTACCGCTCTCCCAGAATGCACCACATCACATGAGGTAGGTTGCCTACCGCTCTCCCAGAATGCACCACATCACATGAGGTAGGTTGCCTACCGCTCTCCCAGAATGCATCACATCTCATTAGGTAGGTTGCCTACCGCTCTCCCAGAATGTACCACATGAGGTAGGTTGATGGCCAGGAATCCAGCTGTGTGTGCCTCTCCAATGCTGAGATTACATACAGAAACACCCGTATCTGGTTTTAACATGGGTTTTTTAGATCAAACTCAGGTCTTCAGGCTTGCAAAGGGAGCATTTTAACTGACTGAGAACTCAGCCCTGTCTCTTCATTCCTCAAACATAAGGCGCTTTTAAAGCTGGTCATGGTAGTACACGGCTTTCATCCCTGCACTCAGGAGGGTCTTGGTGAGTTCCAAGCTAGTTGGGGCTATGAAGATCATAGCCAGGGCTTCACAGAGATACTCTGTCTCAAAACAATAAAAACGAACTACAAGCTACTTAGAGCCTGTTTGAGAGTATGTTAATATGATAATCATGATTTAAACAATGTATTAACTTACTTTCCTCTTCCGTTTTCAAAATGGATTCTCTAAAGAATGCTTGAACATAGGTTCCCTGTAATTCCCTAGGCTTGGCTATTTCTCCCCCTGTCCCATCTCTTTGGAGTTCACTTATCTTCTGCCTTCCCTTATCACTTTCTGTAGTTGTGCATCTCTGTCTGTCTGATTGACTGTCTGTCTGTCTCTGTGCACCTGTGTGTGTTGTGCAGAGGTCAGAGGTCAACAATGATCTGTCACTCCTCACCTTATTTTTTGAGACAGGATCTCTCCTGAGCCTGGAGTGCATGGATTACAGTTAGATGAGCTGTCCAGAAGCAGCCAGAGCAGCACTTGTCTCCACATGAAGCACAGAGCAGGGATTACATGAGCATACATTCACACTTTGCTTTGTATGTGGGGCTCAGGGGAGTTAAACATGGCTCCCATGCTTATACAGGAAATATACTATCATCTGAGCTTTCTTCACAGCCCCCAGTTCCTCTCCTTACACCGATTTTCTGGTCTCTTTATCATTCCTTTATCAGCACATGCTTATAGTTCATGCAAAAATAAAATGACTTCTGTCTCTCTTGCAAAGTAATACAATGAATGGCTGAAAGAAATAAAATATGACTATCTATGAAAATTAAGCGTAGCATATTGTCCTCAGAGAGATGGGTCCCTAAAAGATCTACATTGGACTTTCTACTTTGTCATTAAGATTTTATTTTAGGGAGCTGGAGAGATGTCTTGGCCATCAAGGGCAGTGACTGCTCTTGGAGAGGACCTTGACTCATTCCCAGCACCCACAAAGTTGCTTACACCTCAGGGGTCCCCATTTGTTAACTCCAGTTCCCGGGAGATCCAGTGCCCTCTTCTGGCTTCAGCAGACACTGCTTGTATGTGGTAGACAGATAGGGATGCAGGCAAAACATTCATACACAGAAATTGTTTGAAAAATTAAAAATATTGAATGTCTGTAAAAGGTAGATTTAAAAGACTTTATTTTATTTTTTATCTTACTCGAAATTGCTTTGATGTCAATAGATGTTGCTTTCTTTTATAGCTGAGATTTACAGCTCCTTGGTAACCATAGAAGGAGCTTTGTGTAGGCCTTTTGAATCAGGTAGCAATGGTAATCAATTTTCTAAATGGAACTTTTCAACACTGAGAGTAGCATTGCTAGCAAGGCCTTTTCTTTCTGGCGTCTTAGGAATTGAAAGAAATAGAAAACAGGATTGGGTTCCACTTGCCTTCCCCCAGCTCCTGCTGTCCATTCGAGGAAAAGAGTCCAGACCGATGGGGAGAAGATGGCTCTGACATTCGAATTGTGGCTTTTTAGGACTGCACCCTCTTTCCTAGAACTCACTCTTTAAATTTTATATTCTACATGGGATGTGAGGTGATAGCAGTCCCAGGCTTGGTTTCTACGGAAATACGGTTTCTAAAGGAAATACCCAAAACCAAGTAGGTTTCCTTTAAAACAAAAGAATCACCGATTAAGCACCAGTCTACAGAGCACACGGTTTCAGAAAGCAGGAGCCGATGTTCCCATTCTCCTGCAAGCTGGCAGGAGTGGGTGTGAAGTAATCATGAAAATTCTGAGGAGGTAATTCTTATGGAAATTTTTAAAAATTAATCACATGGAATTTTTACCAAACTTATTTTAGCCTATGTGTGTGCTGTACGTATATACGCATGCTTCTCTCGGTGTGTTTGTGTGTGAATGGAGGGGTGCACATGTATTTGTGTGTGTATGCATTTGGAGACCAGATGTTGGCACTGGGGTGCTTTCCTCAACCTCTCTTGACCTTTTCCTTTGAGACAAAATTCCCTCACTGAAAATGGAGATCTCCAATTTGGCTAATTTGGCTGGCCAATGAACTCCGGTCCTCAGCCGGAACTAGGATTCAGGGTCTAACTTGGCTAATTTGGCTGGCCAATGAGCTCCCGTCCTCAGCCGGAACAAGGATTACGGGCTCTATTTTATGCAGACTCGTTCTTATTGGTTCGTCCCAGCTCTCCACTGAAGGAAAGACTGTATAGCTTTCCCCCTTAAAGGTGAGGCTAGTCCGGAGCATTCACCAGGAACATCCTAGAAGGGATATGGAGTTGAACACCCATGCATCCTAACATGAACGCACAAAGGTCTGTGGTTTTGTGTATCTTACCAACAAGGAAATTGGGGCACAGCATATTTTCGAGAGCTGTCCACGCGCTGAGTTAGTTTGTGTATCATGTCTCATTTACAGCTTTGCTACAAACCCCAGTCTCCTAATCTTCCCAAGAGAACAGTGTCTAGGTATCTAGGAGAGTTGGGAGAACCCAGCAGAAACAGATTAAGCAGCAAGGATAATAGTTGGCATAAAGTGACTCCAACTGCAACTCCTGGCAAAAAGGCAGAATGAGCCAAGCATAGTAAGAAAAAAGAGCACAGAAGATAAAAAATAAAGAGGCGAAGGAAGAGAAGGGGAAGGAGGGAGCGCATAGACACAAACAACAGGCAGATACACAGAAAACGGTCTAACGCATAAACCCTGGAACTAAAAGACAAAGCTCAGAGATGGTGTGACACCTCCCCCTCCCCCTCAAAGAGCCAGGGCAGAGAAAAATAATTCCGCTGAATCCAAGACCAATTCGCTTCTCTGCAGACCCTGAGCCAGGCAGCAAGAGATTAACTCTGTAAATGAAACTGGTCAATGAAAATTTTCTGAATGAACAGATAATAAAAGTCCATGGGAGAAGATTTGTCTGCTCTCGGCCACGGACTTTGTTAAACCATCATGGGAAAAACATAGTATTTACGAAAACAGCAGTGCCTACCAAAGTCAAGGTGAAGGAGACCAACCATCTTTATATGGCACAGAACACTGGACACCAGGTACAAAGACATCTCTGAAGGAAATTTTAGGAAAACGGGGCTCTTTGAGAGGGAGTAGCTGCATATTCAAATACATTTGAAAAGCACATCCAATTACTAGTTGTTCAATTAATGTAACAACCGACAGCATGCTTGGCGTTCCAGCACATTTATTTTATATTCCTCTTGCTTCTCTTAACTTCCAACACTTTGTCTTTTAGCTTCGCATCTGGAGAAGGGAGCGGCAGGAAATGCAAACACAGTCAAAAGATTATTTGACCTCTGTGGGGAAGAAAAGGGTTCTCTCATTTTTGTAAACAAAGGGTTTTTTTTTTTTCACCACTGTCCACTCCAAAGAAAGCTTCCAGGATGTAAATATTTTAAAATCTACGAAGGTAGCCAAATATTCCATGCAGTGTCCCCATACTTGATGGTCTCAGAATTTAGTTTATACATATCTGCTAAACGAATGCAGTGTTTAGAGGGAATTAAGAGCACGTTAGGAACCCCACTAATGTACTCAACTATTTTTAATTCAGTTCAGTGTCTATATTAAGTGTCCTCTGTATAAATGCAAGGCATCAGAGGACATGCTGGGCTTTCAAAAGGCCTGATTCTGCCGTCCAGTGGGTTAACTAACTATACAGCCATGACTCATTAAGTTGTCTTTACTACAAATGGACACCCAGGGTAGGAGAAAGCAACTCAATAGCTTCTTTTCCTGTTGCTGTGGTAAAATACCCCAACAAGAGCCGAATAAGAGAGAAGGGGTTTATTTCAGGCAATAGTTTAAGGGTATAACCTACCACGGTGGGAAACCCAGGCTTCAGAAGTTCAGAGCAGCTGCTCCCACTTCCGCAGTCAGGAAGCAGGAAGTGATGCTACTCAACTCCCTGCCCCATCCTGCACAGCCCAGGATCCCAGCCAGGGAATGGCACCGCCCACAGTGGGCAGGTCTTCCCACCTCGACCTCATTGATAAAATCTCCCACAGGCAGATAAAATCTCCCTGGTGGCTCATCTCCCAGGAAATTCTGGGTCCTGTCACGTTGTCAACAAGCATAAAAATGTGTCATAGTGAGAGCTAAGGGACAGAGAGTTGGAAATCAGATCTGTACAGATGGAGAAGAACTTACATTTTAGAAGAATTTCTAGGTAGTGAAAGTAGGGTTAGTGCTTCTGAGCCCTGATAGCTACAGGGCCAAAGTAATGGATTGTAAGAATCTCAGCTCGAAACGTATTAGTAGTGGTTTTATCTACAATAGGACAGGCTACACTTCATGAAGACTGCGGTGCAGTGGGTTTTGAATGAGAGCTCAGGAATACTTGGTCAACAGTGGTGGGGCTGTCTGCAGAGATTATAGATCTTCAGGAGTCAGGGTCTTGTTAGAGGAAGTACAGCACTGAGGGTAGGGTCTGAGGGGTTATAGCCTCACTCCTCTTCCTGTGTTTCTCTCTCTCTTCTCCTCTCTATTCCCTTTTCCCCCTTTCTCGTCTCTCCTTTTCTACTTCCATCCCCCTTTCCCTTTCTTTCTTCTCCCTTCCTCTCTCTCTGTCTGTCTCTGTCTGTCTCTGTCTCTCTCTGTCTCTGTCTCTGTCTGTCTCTGTCTCTCTGTCTCTGTCTGTCTCTGTCTGTCTGTCTCTGTCTCTCTCTGTCTCTCTCTGTCTGTCTCTATCTGTCTCTGTCTGTCTCTGTCTTTCTGTCTCTGTCTGTCTCTGTCTGTCTATCTGTCTCTGTCTGTCTCTGTCTGTCTCTGTCTCTCTGTCTCTGTCTGTCTCTCTGTCTGTCTCTCTCTCTTTTCTCTCCCTCTCTCTCTCTCCCCCCTCCTGCTCCTCCTTTCTCTTTTTTATCCTCTCATTCTTCTATGTATGGATGAAAATGTAAACTTATGAAATCCTTCTAGAACAAGATATATCAACCGTGCCTGTGGCTCAAAGTGAAAACTAACCTTTGTTTTGCTCTCAATAGCATTTCTTTTCTTGTAGCCCCATCTGGCCTAAACTCCCCATGTAGACCAGGCTGGTTTTGAACCCACAGACATCTATTTGCCTCTGCTTCCTGGGAGCTGGGATTAAAGATGTGGAACTACCAAGCTTTTCCCTGGCACCTTTTGAAAATAAGATGTGTTTACTTCTTTTTAATTTTTGACTTTTTTATTATTTATGAATGTATATGGGTATTTTGCCTGCGTGTATGCCTGTGTACCATGCGCATATGGTTCCTTGAAGAGGCCAGAAGAAAGTGTCAGATCCCTTGGGACTGGGGTTCCGGGTGTTTGTGAGCTGCTACATTGGTGCTGGGAATTGAACACAGGTCACAGAAGAGGAGTAAGTGCTGAATCTCACCCTCAGCCCTTCAAAGCCGTCTCTTATACAGCCTGGATATAAGGCAGTGTCTACCAATGACTGCAGGCAACAGGGCTTCTACTGCTAAATCGTGCTTCAAGTTTAGAAGGCAGATTTTACTGGTAATACTTTCACAATGCTGACAGGTCAACGATGCTACAGATAGTATCGTATCCTGCCAAGAACTTTGCCAAAGCCAGACAATGTCTCCGTTGAACTTGCCAGTTCATTTGTAAACCTGGTAGTGCTGGCCTCTAAGAGAACCATGTGGTTCCCCTAGGAGATTGGTGATGAACTAAATGACGGATCCAGTTTTAAAGGACAGACAGCATCAAAAGTCAAGCTTTGAGGCAGAGAGATGACTCAGTGGTTAACAGTGCATTCTGCTCTTATGGAGGACCTGGTTTTGGTTCCTAGGACCCATGGCAGGTGGTCCACAATGAATTATAACTCCAGCTTCATGGAAAATAACTCATTCTTCTGAACTCTCCAGGCATCTCCTGACACCCACAACACACATGATCAAAAACAAATCTTTCAAAAGGTCACACATCCATTCCCTTCCACTGGCCACATGGCACTCTTACCAGTAATGTCTTATCAACTTAAATCTCTCTTTTAAGGACTCGTCTATGAGATATCCCTAGGAAATAGGGGGAAAGCTTTTCTTTGCATCAATAACATTAAGTCTAGCAAAGATATAAAATATTCATTTTGCCATTGAAGGAAATGAATGGGCTGTCAGATGGGATCCACTACATTAATATGTCTGCACATAAAAAGATTAGATGAGGAAATTGATATTAAAGTACCTATGGTATTATCAATCCATCCATTTGAAATAGTAATTAGTTGCTATGAATGACCAGGTCAACAATTTCCTTAGAGATATTATAAACTGACTATAAAGCACGGTAACTTAAAAGGAGTTGGTGATAATGTGATTCTCAAAAAGATTCAATCTTTCCTAAGGAAATAAGGAAATTGTGTGGACATAAACAGTCTACTGTATTAGTTACCTGCCTTGTTGCTATGACAAAATACCAGATCACAGCAGCTCTAGGAAAGGAGGGCTCCCGTTGGCTCATGGTTGGCTCGCATAACAGTGGAATCGTGATGGTTGAAGTATGAAGCAGTGTGGTACCTGTGGCCACAGTCAGGAAGCAGGGACAGAGAGATGCTGGCCTCAGACTGCTTTCTCCTCTGGATTCAGTCTGGGCCCCAGCTAACTGGGTCATTTAGAGAGGGTCATCCCAGATCAATTAACTTAATCCAGAAAAAAATCTCTCACCAACATCCCTTAGAGCCCCGTGTCCATGTTGACTATAATTCCATCAAGTTGACAAGATGAACCATCATGCATATCGTGCTTTCCTTACACAACGTGGTTTAAATCCTTGTTGCTATGGTGTTACTTATCATTTAGTAACTAGAAAACTCTCTCTTCCTCAGCGGACTCTGCATGGGGAATTCCTTTCCATGGTGGAGCTCACCGGGAAGGTTCAGAAGTCAGAACTGACCAAATACAGTGTCTAGTGACAGCCCAGGCCTGTGTCATATCACAAAGTTAACTTTCTGGCTCTGACATTACTCCCAGACCCAATCCCACATCTGGCAGGCACACAGGTCATTCAATATTTATGTCAGTTCCCTCTCCACAAGTCCTCCATATTGTTTCTACGCCCCTTCAGGGAACACTCTCACGTTCTATCAAGCACTGTGCTATTTACTGATAAAATGGTAATGCAAATATTTTAAAAGATGCTGCAGCTTCTTCGTGTGATTAAAAATAAGACTGTTACATGCATACTTGTTTATGCAAAACAGTACAGTGACATTCTGAAATTACCTTACATCCTTAATTTTTCCCCTTAAAACAGCATTCTAGAACATGGCTAGGCTGTCAAAATACGATTTTGAAAAGTTAGAGGGTATCCTAAACTCAGCTTTATCCTGGCTGTCTCTTATAAAATGCAAAGATCTAAATTTTTATTATACCAAGCATTATAAAGGTTGGTTGAACTTTCTCTCGACTTAGGACAATAACTCTTAAAGAGTTATTGAATCCTCATTTACAGACTGTATTTATATAATATTTACTGAAATTTCCCACTTACAAAATAAAACATATTTCAGATGTCTCCTTAATTTCCTTTCAAATAATAAAAATAGACAAGTTAGAAGTCAATACAAACACTTATTTTTTTAAAAGTTATTTCGACAGCAAAATAATGTAAAGTAACCTTGTATTAAACTTTAGAAAATATCATAGCAGCTTATATCTAAAATTCTGGTATTTGGGAGGCAGAAGAAGAAGATGGCACTATAAGGCCTGCCTGGGTAACAGAGCAAATCCCTTCTTTCATCAATAAAAATATCATTATCAGCAACACGTCTCTATAATTTCTGGACTAGCTGGTAGAAGGCAGTGGGGCTTCCCACACGGCTTTCTGGATTCCATCCTTCACCGTAACAGAAACTCAGTAGCCTATGGGGCAAACCAGTCTCCAAGGGAGAGAACATCAGAGAGAGCAAGTGGTAATTCACTACTGTTATTGTGAAAAGACTTTTGATTTCGCGGATTGCCAGAATGGATCCTGTGGAGCCTGGTGCGTCTCTGCAACAATGTTCTCTTCCAAGTTGCCAAGCCGTCTATGATAGCTTCTCTTGGTTGTTAACTTGAGACACTTGGGAAGATGGAACATCAGCTAAAGAGTGGGCTCCATCAGACTGGCATGTGGGCTTGTCCATGGGGCAAGGGTGGAAGCCACAGAACAACTCCACGAACCAGTTCTCTCCTTCTACTTTCACGTGGGCTCTGATGACTAAACTCAGGTCACCAGGCTTGCTTGCCAGGCAAGAGCCTTTACCTGCTTGGCCATCCTACTACCCCAGGGACATTTGAAAAATCACGTGAGCCTTAAGAGTTCTCTTTGTTGTTGCATCATGTTTACAGTTAGTGTTCCAATACTCAGGAAATCTTTAATTTGTGTCTAAAACTCAAACCTCCACAGGGAACACAGCCACTTATGCTTGAGGAGATGAGCCTTTCATAGCAGAGCTAGCTCGGGTGGGCGTACCATTTGAAATCTAATATCAGTGATGATCAGTTTCATTTGAAATCTGCACCTGATCAATCTGTGATGATCAATTTCATTTTGCTTTCCCAAACTGCACTATTTTATTCTGTCTAGGGAATAACCAAAGGTGATATAAAAGTTGAACCCTAAGAGAAATCTATTGGCAATAATTAAATGGAATACTTTTCCTGACATACTCAGATAGGTTCATATGTTATTTTAGTAGGTAAAAAAATAATTTGTCCTCATAGTATGAAAGAAGATGGGATGGGGAGTCAGGGGTTAAAGATTTAAGTGGGAGGAGGGATGGGAGGTCTGGTGTTGGGGTAGAACATTTGACAATGCCCTGTATGAAGCCACTGCTCTGTAAGCCATTTTAAAATACATAATTACAAACAAGTAACGTGTTCTGAGACTAAAATACCTCTCTGTGTGAAGGCTTTCTTTTCAGCTACATAGTCTTCCCTTAACTGACTGCAAAGGCATAAAGAAACTAAGTTAAAATAATGGATATGATTTTTCCCTGTTTGATATATAAATATGGGCTTGGTACCACATAGGAAAGGCAGAAAGTAGGAAAAGTGAGTGAGCTCTTCCCTAGTTGTCAGAAAACATAATGTTACTTGGGTGAAGTTCACTTAAACGAAGTCCTAAACTGATGTGTAAGATTTCTCTTCTAAAGGAAATGTGTGATGTCTGTCTGTGTCTTAACACATCATCAAGAGTTTAGAGTTGTCTGTTAAAGGTCTGTGGGTAACACAAAGGTCCAGTGAGCTAAGCTCCATCCATGGTGCCACGGTGTTGAGTTAGTTCCTAGAGGCTTGAGGGGAGACTCTAATTTCTTATTTCAGCTTCCGATGACTGCTGGCCTTCCTCCAAAGTCAAGGCAAACAGTGGTGGCTCTATTTCTCTACCCTGCTTCTCGCTAATCTCTTGAACTTTTATGAATGCCTCTGGCCTCATTTATTTTCTATGTTGAGTCTGTTTTATCAGCAACCTTAATTCCTATTTTGTATGTTAACAACATATTTATAACTCTGGGAAGTAGGACCAGAAGTTCTTTGGGTCCTGCCCACCAGGACTGGGTAGTAACAAATTAGTTATTTATCAGTCAACAAATAATTATTGTTAGTGCTGTATTCTGAGCATTGGGTTGAATGCCTGAACCGAAAAGCGACGAAGTGTAGGACCTGTATTCCTAGGGTTTGGGGCATAACTGTTTAAAGAAAAAATGGGGAGGGAGACTGGAGAGGTGGCTCAGTGGTTGAAAACACACACCACCTTTATGGTCTTTGTGGGTGCCCACAGACAGACAGACACATGAATAAAAATAAAATAGTTCTTTAAAAAGAGGCAAAGAGGAGAGATAAATGTCAACTTTTTAAAAAAAGATTTAGTTGACAGACTGTAAGACAAAGATGCCTTTGAAGGACATAAAGCCAGAGGATAAAACACAAATGTGCTCCTTTCCGGTTAGACATCTCTGGTTTTGAATGGGAAAAGTCTAAAATAATAGTAAAATAATTGATCCATCAATCATGGACTTAAAGACACGGGAAGTCAGAGGCAGTAGATAATAAGATACCAAATGAGGACTGGTGCAGAGTCTGCCTAATGAGTTTCCCATTCACAGTCTTCTTAAAGCATTGTCTTTGAAGACTTCATTGTTTAAAAAAAAAAGGAAAGAGAGATCTTAAAGAATGAGTTGGGTATAAGGCAGGCCTCTTGACAGTTGCTGGGAGAGATCGGAATATATTTAATTCAGAATGCTAACCATTTATCCAGGAATGGGTTAGAATTGGCTTTAAATGAAATCTACCAAATGAAATAGTACATGTAGAAGTGCACCAAGCACTTAATTATTCAGTTTGCTTTCTCTGTCTTGTGCCTTAATTGATCTTAAGACACTCAACTCTCTTTGCTTGCTAATCAGCCATCCTTGGGCAGACACTAAATAGCTTACTCATTAGAGGCACTGACAGGAGGCAAAACCCAACACTGTCTTAGAAACAAATTAACAATTTACTGTTGATTTGGGGAGGTTTTACTGTCAAACCTTCAATCCAGAAATGTGCACAAACATAAATGCAGTTACTGTTTTGGAAGTAAGCAATGAAGGATGGTCATGGTTTCAGAGATGAGTGTGAGACTCTCATAAGCTTCTCTGCCCCAACTTCAGGCAATAGCCAGAGTACACACATACTCTGTGTATGTGTAGCCACTAGAATTTTAGCAGTATTATAGCAACTAAAATTTATATATGATAATATTACAATGTATTGATAATAAGCATTGTAGCATTGTTTTGGTAAAGAAAAGCAATGGCATTGAGCCAAGACACAAAAATATAAGCCAAGGGACTTCTGGGTATTTCTCGAGATACTCCTTTTGTTTTTGTTTGTTTTGTTTCAGTTTTGGTTTTCTTTTCTGTTTTGTTTTGTTTTGTTTTCTGAGCCTGGCGTTATAAGCCTCAACACCCAGCCAACAGGAAGGCCTGAGAGAGTGGAAGAAAGGTTGTAGTAAGTTATGATGGTTAGCGTTGTGTGGTACAGTCTAGAATGGCCTGGGATAGGGGCCCCTGGGTATGCATATGGGGGATTAGCTGAGTATTAATAGTGGTGGGAAGACATGTCCACTATGGGCGGCACCATTCCCTGGCTGGGATCCTGGTCTGTGTAAGTGGAAAAGTGAGCTGAGAAGCAGCGTGCACCACTCTCTGCTTCCTGACTGTGAGTGTGAAGTGATCCGCTGCTTCAAGCTACCGCCATCTCAACCGACGTCCCAGTCATGATGGACTGTGTCCTGGAACTGTCAGTTGAAATCAATCTATTGTCGTTAAGTTGCATAAATTCAGGGGCTGCCTGGGCTACAGAGTAAGTTCAAAGTTAATCTGGGCAACTTCGTGGGATGTTGCCTCAAACTGAAAAAGTAAAATACCACTGGGGTTACTGCTTAATCCCACAGTCCTTTCTTAGTATGTGTGAGGCTCTTATCTATCAATCCCACCAGTGTAGGGCTATCCCAGAGGGTGACAACTTTCCAGGGTTTGTATAAGGCCTGGGTTGGTTGAGCAAATCCTGGCCAATTTTATTCTGAGGTGGGGAAGTGCAGAAACTAAGTGTGAATACGTGGTGGGATCTGTTAGAGATACAATGGCCATTGACATCTTTAACTAAAAGTGTTGATGACAGAAGGGGATGGGCATGAGGCACAGGATCCTGCTTCTCCTTTCCTTTGGGATCCTTTCTAGATAAATCCGTGTCTTTTTCTAGCTAATGTATTATCCAGTTTGCAATTGTATTACCCTTGTCTTTTCTTTTCTTCCTATTTTAAATCAGCTATCAATGACATGTTTACCATTGCTAAGTTTAGCCCATAGAGGGCTAAGAAAGGATGGACCAAGTCAATCACCAAACAATCCATATAGAACTGAAACTGAGAATTCCTGTGAAAATGGAGTTCTTAAGTGCTTTCCAAGTGAACAAAGCACTGGGTTCTTGTCCCAGATCTGCAGACATTTGTGATCTCAGCACTCGGAGGGAAGAACAGGCAGCATCAGGACGTCCACATCACTACTGGTTCTGTCATGAGTTCCAGACCAGCAGCCAGCCTGAGAGATGAGAGACTTCATCTCAAGAGAAAAGAATAAAAGATTTGAGGGATGGAGAGATGGCTCAGTGGTTAAGGGTGATCCTGCAGAGGACCCAGGTTCACTCTCTTATCACCCACATATCAGCCACAACCATCTCTAACTCCAATTCTAGGGGATCTCATACCCTCTTCTGCCTTCCACAGTCATTGCTTGCACACGGGACACAGATATGCATGCAAATTTTAAAAAGTTAAAGAAAAATGAAACAACAACAACAATTAAAAAAAACTCCTCTTAAGTATTCCTAAAATCCACTTACTATCTAAAATTAAAACTGATGCCCAATTTGAATGTTTTACAATGTCTGTTTTACATATGGGTTTTATTTTCATTTATGAATGGACTTTGTGTGTGTGTGTGTGTGTGTGTGTGTGTGTGTGTGTGTGTGTGTAAACTCCTGATGATCAAATCCATGGGCTCGTCATTCATTTAGCTTTGCCCACTAAACCATCTACCAGCTCCATATTCCCTTTTAATGAAAGAAAAGACACCTTTAGAAAATTGTGTTCCTATACATTCATAATTGACACATTGTTATTTATATTGTTACTTATTTCAAGAAAAATGAAACAATGAATTTACTATGCCAACATGTCAAGAAGTTAAAGGATAAACGAGTTTTATGTCACTGAAGACAGGATTTCTCTGGTTCTTAGCTGGTCCAAATTGCTGTTGTGGACAAGCCTGTTAAAATGGAAAGGATTCTGTAATACGGCAAGCTCTTTCAGCTCTCCTGAATCTCCCGGAGTTCAGTTGGGATTAGGAGCAATTATCTAAGAATAAGAAAATGTTAATAGAAGAAATGGATTATCCGTCCTCTCCAGAAAGACAGCTTTGCCGACATAAATATGTGCTCACAGGCAGAAGTCTCGTCTGAGAGTAGAACATGATTCATTTTCTTCCAATGCAGCACATAGCTTGTGCTCGTCAATATGTGTCCTTACACAAGGAAGCCTTTCCACACTGTGGCTCAACACCGCTCCAGGGCCTCTGTCGAAGGGACCCTTTTGAGTTCATATCCTACAGGACCCTGGAGTATCTGGGAACTTCGTGTTGCTTTTGCCAGCTCATTGAAAATGGAATGCTTTGGGGGCTGCCCAACATAGTTGTGTAATTCATTACAAGACAAAGACATATCTGGGGTGAGGCAGGCAAGCAACTAATGAGCATTTATTTTGCCCAGGAAACATCGAGATCGATACATAGGACATGCAACATTTATGGAACACTATGTTATCTTTGCTCTTTAGGGGAAGGAGTGTGTATTGCAGGATCTCTTTCTGCTAGTAGTATTGATGTGATGCTCAAATGGCTGGCCCTGTTCAACATGGGAGGCTGACCTCACCTTGCTATGTTAGTGGTCACAATGATGTTGAATCTTTTTAGCTTCCTTGACCAGGCATCCTAATGCTCTATCATTTGATTTTGGCATCTATCTATCCACCTATCTAGATTTATATTGATCAGCTATCTGCCTTCCTATCATCTTTCTATATATGTCTATCTATCATCTACCAAGCACCTATCTACATATCATATCTATCTATCTATCATCTATCATTTATCTATACTTATACTTATCTATCCATACATATCTATCTTTATCTGCTTCCCCACCCCCATTTTTCTTCCCTTTTCTTGATCCATTTGAGCCATTTGGGGATTCTCTAATAGGTGTGAATGAAACAGTGCATAATACACTCACATTAGACATTTTATTAATCAATGGGAGGAGCCTAGCTATATGGAGAAAGCTGGGATGATCAAAACTTGGCATCTACATCCTGCTCTTCAAATTTGCATTGTTGTGTGCTACAAAGAGAAACATAACAATGTAATTGATATTTAATGAACAAATTATTCACACAATAATCAAAGCACAAATGGTGCTGGCTACATAAACGAGACCAATGTTAGATGGTATCCTTTCAGAGGTCCTTAGCAGGGATGGTTCTGAATTTAAAATGTCTAACTATGCCAAGGCTTGGTATTCAAGTAGTTATTTTTCTTGACGATTTCTAGAAATGGCACCACAGGGATCGTGGTTGCCTGGACACAGCAATTAGCCATCCAGATGATCCTATAAGTGTCATCATCGTTGCTGAGGGTGACAGAGTGAAAACACCATGTGTGTGTGCTCAGCTGTGTGTGTGTGTGCATCCCCAAATTACCCTCAGAAGAAGGGAGTGATGTGACTTGAGATGGACTGCTCTGTGCTCACACAGAATGAGACAGGATGATGGGAGATCCAGCATCTGATGGTAACCATAGTCTTGTTAGCACACAGTGAGCTCGGGCCATAGTGAATGACCATGGCTTCCTCACACACAGATTTAAATATCACTGCATTAGAAGCATCCCTGTGCACTTCCACAAAGCCACAGACTTCTGACTCCAAAGACATTGAACTGTGCTAAAGCAGGAGAGAGGAGTCATCAATTTCTTTTGAACTGCACTCCTCTTATTAGTTATTTGAGAATTCTGCACAATGAGTTTTGATCGCACTCACCCCTAGTTTTGTTTCAAGTAAAGTCGATCAATTAATGTTGTTTTTAAAAATTATTAGTGTGTCCACCAGGAGGACAGGCTCTCTCAAGTGTTCTGTCGAAAAGAGTTAGAAAACTGGTTAATTAAAGGAAACGGGCTAGATAGAGGCTCAGTGATTACAAGCACTGTTCTTCTAGAGGACCTAAGTTCAGACCCTCATACTCACATTGGCTCACCGTTCCTTGTAACTCCCACACTAAGGGATCCAGCAACTTCCCTTGCTTCTGTCAGACAGACAGACAGACAGACAGACACACACACACACACACACACCCCACATACACACACACCTGCATATACAGATTAGCAAACACACATACATAAATCAAAATAATAAATCTTTTGTAAAAGAAACTGAGGACACTCTTGCCTGTGCTATACGTGTTTGGATATACAATGTAAAGGTCTCTGTAAACTCAGTTGCTAATTCTGTACTGGCAGAGGGCTAAAGGTCCATCACCAGCCTCCTATTTTGTAACAATTTGTTCCTTCCTTACCTTCCTAAGGCAGTCCAGGATTGTATCTGATTGGCCAATCGCCGGACAGGAAGTGGAAGGCAGAACTTCCGGGCAGAGATAGGGCCTCTGGGAGAAGAACCAAGGGTCAATGATTCAGCCAGCAGACACGAAAGTAGAAGGAGCAGGGGGGTAGACCTGGTCCTGTGGTAGGGCGCGGTGCCAGGATTAGTCGGGTTAGGGTAGCTGAGAGGTAGCTCAAGCTGAGAGGCCTTAGGTTTAAAACATTAATAAGCCTCTGTGTTGTTATTTATACCACTGGTGGATCTGAGGTTGTCCTATGTATAATAGCTTCTAGTAACCTTGAACACTTTGTAAGGGAAGAGAAAACTTGATTAAGAGACGAGTTTCTGGGCTATCAGGCTCATGTGTAAAGAGCTTACCATGTAAGCGTGAGGACCCAAGTTCAAACCCCCAGAACCCACGTGAAGACAGAATAGAGTAGCATGAATGTCTGAGGTCACAATTTGTCTACAACATGATGGGAGGGAGAGACAGGATACCGAGAACCTCACATCCTAGCTAGTTTAGACCACACGGCCACAAACAAGAGACCCAGTCAAACAAGATAGAAGGCAAGGAAGGCTTAACTGCAGAGGCTGTCTGCTAAACTGCCCCCGCTCCACTCATGTACACCATGACCTGAAGGCAACTCATTCGTGTGCACACATACAGGCACACCCACACGCACACAGCATTTTAAACAATGTGAGTTTCGAAAGCAGTATTTCAAATGTATCAACATAAATCTATAAGCATCAGTTCATGTAGGCACCACAGGCCCAATCTGATCCTACCTGCCTCGGTATCCACATTGTATCCTATGGGGACATTTTTCTATCATGCCATCGGACTGAAAACCCATCTCTTACAAGGTTCTCTTGTCTTTCACATCAGATCTACATATCTGAGTTTTAACATCTTCAGTTAGCATATGAAGCTTTTATGAAACTCTATCTGACTTCCAGAATTGTGCATAAATAAAACAAATTTGTGAACTCCCAGTGACCAGCATAGGATATTTATTTCTCTTGTACCAAAAGAAGGCCTCTGAAGCATGAAGTTCCATCTCTAAGTGTTTTGTAACTGAACCAAGCTTTGGTTTTCTTGCTCCCATGAGATAACAAGGGGCCGAAAAACTCATAAGCAAATTCTTGCTATGCCGCATGCTTCCATTGGGTGTAGCTATGATATTAAAAAGGTGCTTATCCCTGCCTGTGTACACAGGGAGGATGCTGGGACATTTGGTACTCTCTTTGTATTTGGCATTAAATTGTTTTAATTACCTGTACATTCGGGAAAAACCAAACAAAACATTTCCAAACCTGTCCGGACGAGATGGATTTTAGCATGCCTTTGAATTCTCCAAGGAAGATGCCTATAGTTTTAAAATCTGTGCTCAAAATTTAATTAATGACTGTTTTTCCATTGTTTAACCTTTTAACATAGTCATGTGATTCACACCTAGTCCAACGCCTTTGGTGTACGTAGACATCTGTTGGGTAAACTCGGATTAAGGTGAGGAAAAATGGAGAGACTGAAGATGGTTCAGTCCATACAGAGCTTGCCATGCGGGTACAAGGACCTGAGGTCAGACACCCAGTATGCATGTAAAAAATCATGCATGGTGGTGTGTGTCTATAATCCTAGCTCAAGAAGGGGGAGACAAGTGGATCCCTGGAGACATTAACCAGGCAATCTCACCAAATTGCATCAGGAGACTGTTTCAAAAAAGAACACCACACACGCGCACACACACACACACACACACACACACACACACACACACACACACGCACACACACAGGCACACAGGCCTCCTCTATTCAATGACAGTTCAGGGCAGAATGTCCTAAGATGTCTATTTATACTAAAAGGGAAGAAAAAAGCCCACAGTATTTCTCCTAAAATGCAAAGACAGCTTCCATGCCGAGAAGAAAACTGTTACTGCTTTTCTTAACAACACCATATGTCTCCAAGTGGATTGTGATGTAGTCAGTTCCCAGGGGATGTTCTGAATGGAAACTAACCAAGTCAAGGCACAGGCTTCACTAAATACTTACTCTGTCTGTCTGTCTGTCTGTCTGTCTGTCTGTCTGTCTGTCTCTCTGTCTGTCTGTCTCTCTCTCTCTCTCTCTCTCTCTCTCTCTCTCACACACACACACACACACACACATACACACACACACACTGATTAACCAATGGTTTGCCTTTGCAATTTCTGCATCATCCAAGCATCCTCAGGAAGGTTCTTCCTGTTTTTTCCTCATTCTCTCCAAACAACCAAATCAGGTAAAAGCCCCATGTACTCCACCGAAATATCTCTCCGTTTGCTCGCATTTTCTTGTCTATGTAACGTCACTCTGTTTTACAGAGTTTAGAAGCCAAATCTCCAAACCCGCTGAAGGATTTCAATCACAGATTAGCTACGGTAGTAACTGTTGAGACCCAGAATAGTAATTAATATACATATTTGTGCCTGTATATGTAACATATATGTACTTATTTCCACTGAGACAGTATAATGTCAAAGAGCAATAAAGTAACCAAGAGTCATTAGAGAGTTCCTCATACATTACAATTTTTCGTAGTGCAGCTCTTCATTCAATCCTAATTTTTTATGTATTAATATGCAATACTATTTTTGGATGAAAGTTTGCAAGTAGCCCAGGCTGTCCTTAAAGTCTCTATGTAGCTAAAGATGATCCTGAACTCCTGATGCCCCTGCCTCCACTTCCCAAGTGCTGGGATGACACGTGTGAATCACCATGCCTAGGTCTCGTGATCACCCAACATCAAATACCTTTCCTTCTTGCAACCTACCAGATTAAGCTGAGTTAAGGTGTTCATAATTCTGATAGACACGATATATTTTTATTTTTTATGTTAAATGTAACTCTTTATAACATGAAGTGGTGTCTTTTTACAATGCATATAAAAGTCTTAAGATGTCTGCCTCGGGAAAAAATGTAAAATGCTTTGGGACAGTATAGATTGGAGCTTTTAATAATTTCTCGAACTGTCACTTATATTATTGTAAAATATGAATTTTTTTGCACTCAGGTTTCATGACTGTCAAATTGCCATAAAGTTCCTAAGTGCTTCCTTGTCTTTGCACATTATTCTTCCACGTGGAAAGCACCGTTTGGGGTCCAGCATGAGATTTTCGACTCTACTGTGAATACTGCCGCATTGCCACTTAATAAATGGCAGAGGAAGGACTCCAAGCTCACGTTGAGAGTCACAAGCACCCCTCATCTCAAGTGCACGTGCACTTGGCTCTGTTCTCCTTCTAATCTGCTTCATGGAATCAGCAGCACAGATTCAAACACGGGCCAATAAAGAATCTCCCAGAAAGTCTGGGAGCGAGTCATTAACACGTTTATGGGCTGGAGAGTTGACGTGGTGACTGAAGTGCTTGCTCTACATGCATGAGGGCTAAGGCTAAAATCCCCAGCACCCATGTACACGCTAGGCATGGTTCCGCACTACAGGGTGGAGACAGGTGCATCCCGGAAGCTCACCGGCCCACAGTAGAACCAAAATGGCGAGCTTGAGGTTCAGTGAGAAACGGTGTCTCAAGGGAACAAAGAGGAGATGGAGAAGGAAGATGCCCAGTGTTCTCCGTTAGCCTTACCATGTGAGTGTATGGACGTCTGCACTCACATACATGTGTGCATAGACCACTCACTCTACACAACACACAGAGATTTGAACAAAGAAACGAGCGCACATTTACAACAGCCTCCCCTCCTGGTCCAGCACCCAACAGCACGTCAGTGATTCAATGACAGCCATAAGTCTAGGTGCTTTTTAGTGATTTCTAAGGGGATTTCTTACCTGGGATGCCTGGCGGTGTTTTCAGATATTTTCCATTAAAATGTTGAATTACCACTTCACATTTTTCAGTAGACTCCATTCTGGGGGGGAGAGAAGTATGGGGAGGCGAATGTGAGATTATAGATGTTTGTCGAGTTGCTCTTATAAAAAAAAAAATAAGCAAGAAAGGGTAATCAAGAGAGAGCCGGAAAAGTTTGCTTTGACACACGTACATGGGCTGTCATCTGTTGTCATGGCTATGGTCGGGGCTGAGGTAACTGTTCCATGTCTCCTCTCTGTAGCTCTGCCTATGTGGATGCCATGGAGCTAACCTGAGACACTTCCTTCCTTCCAGGCAGGCCTCTTGGCATTTAAAAGCACTCAACAGAGCCTCATCAAATGACCGGATGACTGAATGAGTGATATGACCCTGAGAGGCAGGCCCTACCGATGAGGGCTGGGAGGCTGAGGAGGTAACCTTTACCTCTCCAGTAGGTGGTGGATGGAGCTGGGGTGTGGACAGACACCCAGGCGTGGTTACGGCCTGTGCTGAAACAACTCAGCTGTACTGTGAGGATTGTGAACTTTATTCGAATAGCTTACTGTGTCTGGTAGGGACCAGTGGGGCAGTGATCAGCACCATGGCACTTTTATTGAAAGGTCACTGTGTGAAAGATACCTAGAGACAGTTATTTGGGGCTACCCCATGTAGCAAGACGCTAAAAGCTTGCAAACCTATACTTTCTTCATTTTAGAATTTTGGCTATTCTATTGTTATTTTTTATTTTTAATACTAGGTGCCAATATTCATAAAATGAGTCTTTTTGTATAAAATGTCAGCATCTCATGTCCAACCTAAGGAGAGATAACTGTCAGCCCTCCCAGTATCACCTTAATCTTGGAGTGGTTACCATAGCTCAGATACATTTTCAAAAACACTGTCTATGGTCTTTGTTGTTTCTACAATTGTGTGTGTGTGTGTGTGTGTGTGTGTGTGTGTGTGTGTGTGTGTGTGTGTGTGTATCTGTGTGGAGACCAAAGGAAAACATTGGCTGACATCCAGCTTATTTTTTGAGGCAGGATCTCTCTTTGACCTGAGCTGGACAGAGTCCCAGGGAGCTGCTGGTCTCCACCTACCTAGGGCTGGGACTGCGTGCTCACCACACGGCTGGCTTGCTCCATGGCTTCTAGGGACTGAACTCAGATCCTGGTACTTGCAAGGCTAAATGCTTTACTGATGGAGCCCCATCCCCAGGCAGCTCTGAAACGTTCAATTTTAATTAATGACAACAATGTAGAGACTTACTACATTTTACTTGTGTGTGTGTGTGGGGGGGTTGTGTGTGAATAGCCCCTGTGGAGGCAAAAAAGAGGAGTCAGATTCACCCAGAACTAGAGTTACAGGTGGCTATGAGCCACCCCAGGTAGGTGCTGCGAACTGAACTCATATTCTCCAGAAGAGCAGTACATGTTCTTAATTACAGACCCAACTAAATGAAAATCTAAATATAATAAATATATAAATTTAAATATATATAAATATAGAGAGAGAAGGAGAAAATTTCATGTTACTTAATGTCAAGAACCCTCAAATTATATCCTTCCTATTTGTATAGTTTTTTTTTAAGTAGGAAATTTCCTTTTCTAGGAACAAAAGAGTTCTAATTCTGTTTCCCTGTCTTCCCACACCTTCTACTCCCTGTTGCCTCTTTGAGGAAAAGCTTCTTCCTAGGTAGAGACATGAATGGGAGAAGAAACAGGGCCTTACCTCCCCCAAACAGTAATTAAGGAAAGTTCATTCTTGGAGTTAAAGACAGAAGGCTCATGCCTTGAGAGTCTCTTCTCTGTTAAGTCTCTCACTGAGCGCATGCAGATAAGAGACAGAGGAGACTAAATGTTGCTTGTAAAACCCCGCAAATCAAATCCTTTCTCTTTGTCCTAAAATGACATAAAATTCTAAATGGAGACCAAACATAACTGAAGGTTACAATGTGCAATTGCTGATTTGGGGAATACAGAACAAGCTAAAAAGAAAACGGGCTGCTATCTACTCCACGTGTTAGTCTATTTTTACTCTGGTTTGAACGTTTCACGTCTCCCTTCTGGGCTCTAAATATGATCATCTTTTCTTCGCGTCATTTTCCAGCCGTTGCGGTCCCGATAGGGGGCTCTTTCTAGGAACACAAAGGTAGCAGCAGAGACGGCTCACTTTGGGTTCATTCAGATCTAACTAAGTAGATGTCGGCTGTGAGCCATTAGAGATTCTTTGAGAGAGTAAATGCAATGAAAGACCTTTTTCTGTGGCTGTCGGCAGGCCGCATCAAAGCATGTTACATTGTATCACTCAGCAGTGACAATTTCATTTGGATACACGGGGCCACGCATGAACATGGCAGAGCTGCCCCAGCAACAATGGCTGGGGCCCCTCGGAACTGCTAAAGGGGCAGGGGCAATGTTCTGGAAATAGAACAAAGGTGAGACCTGTCTGCGAATACGCGAATACCCACATTAGCCAGAACCTGCCTGTTTTCTTCTGGAGTTTCACAATTAAGGGCTCGGTTAGGCTGCCAGCTGAAACTCTGAATTCTGGCCCATGTGAGGCTTGAAACTGACAGGCGTGCTCTCAAGTAGCACAGTGCCTCTATTCTTCTGGGAAGTAGCTGAGCCCTTCTGTGCCCTGCAGAACAGCTCCCAGGTGGGGGCCAACCCTTCACCTGATGATGCATTAACCAGGCTCTTAGGAGGTGCTAAGCACTGTGTAAAGCTTCTGGGTTTTCTTGGGTCTGCTTGTGTTGAATGTAAGCACACGTTCAAGGTCCTGTTTCTCTCTTGTCCCATGACTTAACAACTGCTGGCTTGAGTCATTTGAAACAGGCCAAACGATTCTATTGTTGCTGCTACAATTGCCTGACTCTCCTTCCTCCTCTTCTTCTTCCTCCTCCTCCCCTTTCTCCTCCTCTTCCCCCCTCCCTCCTTATTTGTCCTTTTACTCTTCTCCCTCTTCTTCTAAACAACTACTACTGTGGAGGGAAACTGATTTTATAGCTCGCACAATTTCCACAGTCAAACTCTAACATATAAGAACATGATCCAGCACTAGCAGAATGTTCTGGATCAGGTTTGGCACGCAGAGGAAGCAAGTCTTGTGAAAACCCATGTTCAGCTTAACTCTCTCACCTCAACAGAGTGCTCTCAGGCCAAGATCTGAAAGCTCTGAGCACTACAAGCTATGGATTTAAGAACAAATCCACCCCATCACGTGTCAGGCTTAATTAGAGGTTTCCGCTCTTGTGAAATATTTGAGGTTTTGCAATCACGGGCACTGGATAAACTCTTGGTAAAGTTAGAGCATCCAACTTTAGGGGCCAAACATCCTCATTTCTGGTAAGATTTACGCAAAGCATCAAAGCTATCAGAGGAATTTTAATGACTAAAATGTGTGCTTTTTCTGGCATTTCAAAATTAAATGAATAAGTCATTTGCTTCTTAACCCATTGTAGCATAGAGGGCAATAGTGAGTTCCCAGGGCAAGCAAAAATTAAAAAAAATTTTTAAAAATTGTTTCAGCTCTCTCTCTCTCTCTTTCTCTCTCTCTCTCTCTCTCTCTCTCTCTCTCTGTGTGTGTGTGTGTGTGTGTGTGTGTGTGTGTGTGTGTGTGTGCGCGCGCGCGCTCCTGTGCACATGCTCACTCTTGTGGTAGAGGTTAGTTGTCAAGTGCCATTCCTCAGCCACCATCTATCTTTTCTTAGGGACAGGGTCTACCCACCAAGTAGGCTAGGCTGACTGGCAACTTCTCTCTTCCAGTAAGTCTCCCACCATTCTTGGGACACATACCAAACAGTAAAGCAATGGCCTCTGCCAGTTCCCTCTGCACACTCCCCCAACATCTTGGTGGTTCAGCATTTAAACTCATTCCTCTCAGCCATGGGCTTGTGGGTGATGCTTAGCACTGAAAGCTATCTGGTTTCACTATGTTGTGGATGAAACATGGGCCATCAGACACTCTAAGAGAAGGCTTTATCAATGTGCCACATGCCCAGACACACCAAGCATCCCATTATCAAGTCAGTTTCCTTTAGGGATGTGGCCTTTGAGAGGATACTCATGCTCAAGCAGATGCCTCTACAGCCATTCACAGACGAGCAGCATTAACTGCCCTCAGTGGGTTTAAAGAGGGGCGGGGAATAGATGAAATTTGGAGAAAATCGTAGAGATCGCAGGGTGATGAAATGACAGGTGTGGGCAGGAATGGCCTGGTTTTCATCAAAAGACATTACCTACACTTTCACAAAGTGATGAAAGGGTTAAATAAATAAAAATGCACCACAGAACTAAAGAGTCATATATAAAAATTATATAAATAGAATTTTTTTCCATTACATAGAGTTTTTGAAAATCAGCATGTGAATGTCATGGGCATCCTCCCTGAAGACTGGTTAACAGATGACCTGGACTAGAAGCTGTTCCTCCTGACTCTATTGAGATGCTTTAAAGAATATAGACCACCATCGTCAGCCTTCCCATCTGTCTGAGTTTCATTTCTGTTGCAGTGACAAAATACCCTGACCAAAAAAGAAAGAAAGAAAAAAAAAGAGAAAAGAAAAATAAAGCAATTTAGGGGACAAAGGGCTTTATTTCAGCTTAAAATTCAAAGTTACACCCAGTTCATCACTGTGAAAAGGTCAGGGCAGGAATTTCAGTAATGCCTCACACAGTCAATTGGGGGGAAATGCATGCGCGCATGCTCCCTTGCTTTACTCAGAGGACCAGGCTTTCGCACATGCTCCCTTGCTTGCTTGTACTCTGCTCAGTTTTTTCACTGTCCTACAGTTTAGGTTCTGATCGTAAGGCATGGTGCTGCCCATTATAGGCGGAGCCTTTTAGAGCAGTCCACTTAACTTCAGGCTATCACCACAGACACAGCCACAGGCCAACCTGATGTATGAAAACCCTTACTGAGATTCTCTTTCCAGGTGAGTCTAGGTTGAGTCAAGTTTAGGATTACCGCTGACCCGGCATCACACCATCCCTTCTGAGCTCCTAGGTTAATTCATCTCATCTCACTCAGACTCCCTTCTGTCTTTATCCTACAGAGTCCTAACTGGAGAGATGTTCTTAGATGATTCTATGGATATGCCCTGACATGGGGTGACAGGAAAGGCCCTTCATCTCAAGGCCATCGTCTTCAAAAGTCCACCAGAGAGGCAAGTCATTTCACGGAGAGCGAGTTGGGCAATTTCAGATACAGAGACATTCTCTAAAACTTAGAAGCAGGACTATCTGAGAAGACAGACAGGTAGGCAGCAGGCAGGAAGGCAGACAGACAGAGAGGGGTGGGGTGGGAAGCAAGCCAGAGGAACTTTCACAGACCTGAGGAGGCAGGAGAGGTACAACTACACAGTTGAACAGGGTGCCCTGAACTAGATCCTAGGACAGAAAATGTATCAGTCACCATAGATGACTATGCCAGTTTCTTGATTTTTATGCCTGTTTATCTAAGATTTACCATGCCAGTATCGATGACCTTGAATTTCTGATAAAAGAGGAGAACTACCTTGAAGCTCATGGGTCATCTGGCCTGAATAGTTAGGGCAACAGAAACAAGAGAGAGAGGCTGCCTGACAAGGGAAAGGAGACCATTTCCTGGAGAGCTGCCTTCTGACCTCCACTCACACTATGACACACAGCTATCCCGCCCCAGTAATTAGTTTTTCAAAGAGAAGAAATCTGAGTGAATCTTCCTTATTTTCCGCCTGTTTCAGCTCTGTGTCTGAAGCATCTGGCCTCTGCTTGTCCCTGCAGGTGGCGAGAGCTTCCAGGCATCAGCCTCTCCTGCATCTCACTATCAAGGTGTCAGTTCCCATGATGCTGCCCACGGGTCTGGTTCGTCTTCATCTGCTCAATGGAGAAGTCAATAATGGGCTCAACCCACGTCCATCGCCTTGATTGATGATAGATAAATAAAAGCATTAACTGCAGAAAATGTATATTTCAAAAGGCGGGCAAGAAAAAAGAACGGCTTTTCTTCTGGGCCAATGCGGAAGGCCACTCTCTCCCTCAGATTCCCCAAGTGAAGACGCATTGCCTGAGAGTATGAGACCCTCTTCTCCACAGGCGTCCTGATCTAATTCTACCTCTAGGCCAAACTGATGTTTCCAGAAGGAATTTTGATTAAAGGAATCAGAAAAGTAAAACCCAAATGTCTTGATCTCTTCCAAGCCAGCCATCTGCACGTAGTCAAGAGAGATAGGCTGTCATCGCAGTAACTAGGCTTGAAGGCAGACCCTCTGGGTGTTTCCGAGTTAGTGTCCTTGGCGAAGAATAGCGCATTCAGATCTGTAAGTGTCTGTCTAGAAAAGTCTTGTTTGTCTACGAAGCTCACTACTGAGAAGGCTCAGGATTGAGAGCTCCAGGCCTAACAGCCCAGGGTGAATCCACGGCTCCAGTAAACTGTGGGTGTGCTTAGAGCCAGTGCCGGAGAATTTACCCGGCGTACAAGGAGGCTTGAGGACAACACTAGGCATCCTGCCATTGGCACCACAATACGAAGACAAAACTTTGAAGCTCGGGACTTTTCGAAAGATGTTTTAATTAATCTCTCTGAGCCATGGTCGGTCACATTTTAGTCTCAGATATAGTCATGGCAATCTCTTGCTTTATGGCTTAACCACTGAGCCTTCTGTTTCCCAAAATTGCCAAATCTGCCCCAGCCTGGATCCCTTACTTCCTTTCCCTCTTAGCTGGATTGTTTTTTTCCTTCCCAGCTCCCTAAAGATTACTTCTTATCACTTGCATATTTAAGTATTTAAATATTCCTTATTCAAAGAGCTGTCCCCACAGCTCTGGTCCTCTGGTCTCCTACTCTGGACCACAGTCCTGCATTTTATTATGATTTTGTGACACTGCTGTGATTTGATATTATTTGATATTTGACTGCTTCCCATCCAATCGTCCCCACAGACCAATAAAGTATCAGCTCACTAAAGCAGACTTCCTCTGCTCATGCACATCCGGATGACACAGAATCTTAAAGAGTTGCTGGCATTTAGGGAACCAAAGGCATTTTAATTAAATGAATTAAAATAGGAAATGAATGAATACATTTCATGTGTCTGGCAGAGGCCTCCAGTCTTTAAGTATAGAAAAATACAGATAAGATGTACAGAAGAGAGAGGCAAACAAATCATTTCTAGTTCATGCAGAAGTATGACCTGCCACCACAGGTCATGTTGTAGATAGAGAGTCAAGGAGACAGACCAACTTACAGAAAGCCAGGGGTGGGGGGGTGGGGGTTGGGGGTTGGGGTTGGGGTGGAGGAGGAAGTCTGCAAAACCAGAGTGCCTCGAATTTAAAATGAAAGTAATAAGGGGCTGTGGTTTCAAGTTTGTCTTCTCTATACATCTGCACCTCATCCACTGGCCTGAGAAAACGACACCTCAGGGATGTCCAAAGTGTGTGGGTAAGGTGTTTTTCAGAACTGAGTTCCCAGCAGGCAAACAGCTCCCTCAAAAGCCAATTCTTGCCTGGATCAGTGTCTGACCTAACATCGTTATGGCCTTGTGATCGGTTGAAAACTTTCGAATGTATTAACTTGGCAGACTGATTGCTTCCACCAACCAGAGAGCTACGGACACCTTCATATGGCATCTGAGAACCATAGTGAAGTTTTCTCTGCTTCCATGAAACCTGCCTTCCTGAGCTTCCCAGATATGCACTTGAATAATGGCTTGAGTTATTTGAATAATGGCCTTTGTTCTGTTTCTATGAAAACTTCACGGAAGCTACTACATAGGAACACAGTATTTGAGGTAACCCAAGTCTGTTTTCCCAGGCGGCTATCTCTTATAACCTTTGAGAAGAGGGCTGTGTTTTGGGGTTGGGGGACAACTAGTTGATTGATCATGGTGGAGCTCTGAGATTTCTCCACCCATGATCATTCATGTTGGATGACGAGAACACACACACAGACACACACACACAGACACACACACTCACACACACACATACACATGAACACGCATGCATGCATGTGCAGGAAGCAAGAAGTGGCAGGTGAGAGAGGAAGGAGAAATACACACAGAGGACAAGGCTGGCAGCACATTCCCCTCGTGGGTCACATCTGTCCATCTGCCCAGCCACTGGAAGAGGAATTACAATTACGGAAAGAAAGACTCACTCTTTTCAGTGTCAGCAAACACAGCTGTAACCTGTGTCCATGCAGACACAGCTGCAGCGGGGAGATTACTAATCACTAAATTTACCCTTGAGAGATTTTCCTCAGTCACATTTGATTTCCTGGTTCTCTGCGCCTTAGACACTAATATCAAAAGTAATGCTAAAAAGTACAAGACATGGTTTTGGTTTTGGTTTTGGTTTTGGTTTTGGTTTTGGTTTTGGTTTGTTTTGTTTAACGCATCAAGGGAGTTAAGGTAGATATAGCTGAAACATACTCCAAACAATAAAAACAAAACAGTTTGATTGATTTGGTCGTCATTTAAAAACAATCAAACATTCACTAGTGAAGCAAACACTAGCATTTATTTACTTAATAACATTTTGCAAAAATCTTTCTGGATTTGTTGCTGATTTTATTGTAAATCTGTTTCTCATTATATTTCGGGAGGTAGGAGAGGACACAGAACAAGATGTGCCAGTTAGACAATAAAGCGACAAACCGTTGATATTCAAAGTCATTTCTAGAAAATACTTGAAAGTCTACAGTCAAAACCACCCTGAGTATGCCTAACCTTGTCCGGTCTCAGGGGCTAACACAGTCGGCCCTGGTTAGTACTTGGATGGGAGAAAATATATGAAGAACTATTTTTTAACCTCCTATTCATATAGGTGGTTACGAAGCAGGCTAGTATTTGCCTAAAACTCACATACATTGGTGGATTTTACTTAATCGATGAGTAAAAATGGAAGACTGTCAGTGACTTATTTAGAACGTCTGTTCATTCCAGAGGAAAGGGCAGAGCATGGTGCAACCCACAGGTTAAAAGTCACCAAAGGAAGCAAGCCTTCAAGAGAAGCAAATGGAAGTCACTGAAGAGGGAGGAAACGCAAGCAAGCACGAGGGCCTCTGCGCATGCGCAGACTTTTCTCACGCTCTTAGCCCTTGGGGGACCCTAAATATTTTATTAAAGAGGGTCTGGGTTCCCAGACGTTGGAGCCCAATGAATACTCAACCCAACTCCACCTCTAAATCCCTTCCCAGGCCTACGGAGGCTTCAGTGGTCTCTTAAAAACACTTCTGTGTGATTTTCCTGGATAAGTGGTCTCATGTTTCTGGGAATGGGAACCAAAATCCGAAGCACAAACTCATGTGCCTTCAGACTCAGTAATTTATTCTGGGGGTCTGATCCTCATCTTCATAGGCAAGGTAGCCTGCTGTACTCACTAGCACCCTATGAGCCCCCGATTGTCAAAATTCCCACCAGAAACGTCTGTCTTTGGAGGTTTATGGCGTAGCTCTAAAATGCCACCTGGAGAGTGGAGTGTCCCACCAAATTGTTTTAAGTTACAGGAGAGTTTTTAAAACAGAAAAGAAAGCATAAGAATAAAATGGCTGTAATTTCAGGCTCCATTCAATGTTTCTGGAACCCCGAAGAACTTTTTTTTTTTCTGTGCACCCTCCTGGCGCTCCAATCAAAGCTTTGATGTTCACTGTTTTAATTATCAATTCAAGATAGTGCTTTTACTTTGAAGAGATGGTTATCAAAGAAGATTAATGTATAGCTTGCAAGTAAAATAATAATGGGGGAGGCATGTTTCTCTCTAGTCAAAGGAATTTTAGATTTCTTGAACAACTTAGGATCACCTCTAGTGGTGAGGAATGGCTGGGGTGATATTCCAAGTGAAGCCCCATGCAAGTTTTGTCCATTGAGATAGAGACACAGTCTCAAGCCACGTGTTACAGTATACTACATACGGATATAAGCTAGCCGATCTCCCAGCGGACACTGAATCTTCCTTTGATGGATGAGGGCTGCAACACGGTGGGCTTCTAGAAGAAGCAATCTAAGCTCTGAGTTGGGCTGAGGCTACTGTGGTTTTCTGAGGCAGCGACTGCTCTCTGGGTGACAGTCGGCTTATCATCATCGGTCAGTTCTGCCTTCCTGTACGTTGTGATAATCCAATAATCTGACAATGTGATGATCTGAGCAAGCAAAACCCGAAGTGCTTCATTTAGTCATCGAGCAACTCAAGGGCGATTGGGGAAATAATTCAGTCTGAACGGAGGCAGGGACCTGGGTTTGATTCCTAGCGTCACACGGAAAGCCAGGCATAGTAGGACAGGCTTGTAATCCTAGTGCCACAGAGACAGAGACAGGCAGCCCTTGGCCCTGGCCAGCCAGATTAACCTACTTGGTGAGTTGTTGTCAGTAAGTGACCCTGACTCAAAAGGAAGGTGGAAGGATAGACAGCATCTGAGGAATGACGTCTGAATTTGTCCTCTGGCAGAGAGTAAAGGTGCCCAAACACCACATGCATACACACGTGCACACGTATACACACAAACCTCCAGGAGTAGACATCACACACACACACACACACACACACACACACACACACACATGCACACCCTTACAAGAGTAAACATCACACACACACACACACACACAAAATTGATGATGATTGACTGTATCTCATTCTAGACCCTTTGTAAATAGGCACAAAGAAAACCAGGGCCTGCTCTGCTTAGGTGCTTCATTGACTGACCTACCACTCTAACCTTGAACTGGGCATTCTGCATGACTTTTCTCTCAGTCTGAATGTCTGCAGACTGTGCTTCCTAGTTTCATGCCAACTTGTCAGAAGTTATCCCAGAAGAAGAAGCTCAATTAAAAAAAAAACACCTCCTTAAGGTAGAGGCTGTAGATATGGCCTATTTTTCTTCAGAGACTTCTTCCCTGACATTTAACCCTAGACTGATACCCAAATTAAATGCCACTGTTCAAATTTCTGTAAAAGTTTTTATTTTTTCTCAAATGAAATTTATCATAGTTGCTCCCAGTCCCTCACTTTCTTCCTTTATTCTCCCACTGGTAGAGTGGGTAATTTTCTTAATTAGTGATTGATGGGGGAAGAGCCCAGCCCATTGTGGGTGGTGGCATACCTGGGCTGGTGGTCCTGGGGTTCTTTAAGAAAGCAGGCTGAGCTTAGTAAGCAGCATCCCTCCCCAGCCTCTGTATCAGCTGCTGCCTCCAGGTTTCTGTCCTGCTTGAGCTCCTGTCTTGGATTCCCTCAAAGGACCTTGATGTGAAAGTCAAATAAAGTCCTTTCTTCCTAAGTTGCTTTAATTGTGATGTTTCACCCACCATAGCAACACAAACATTGAACACAGATCTTCCAAATAATTCTGAGACTCGGTCCTGACACACCAAGGTGATGCCTCTCCTACATGAGTGGGCTGTAGGTATGTATGTACCAGTATTTGTGAACCCAGTTTATAGAAGGCCATCTAAACCTTCCATCAGCCTATGGTGTTAGTGGGTCATCATGGGAAAGCAGACACTTTCACCAAACTCTCAAGTGACTCAGAAACTACTAATACTTTGACCTTCTCTTGCTTGCTATGTGTGGGGTTTTGAATGTGTTTAATCCATGGAGTGGCACTATAGGGAGGTGTGGCTAGATTTAGCCTTGTTAGAGGAGGCGTGTCACTGTGGGCATGGATTTTGAGACCCTCCTCCTAGTCACATGGAAATTAGTCTCTCCTAGCTGCCTTTGGGGAAAGATGTAGAACTCTCAGGTCCTCCTGCACCATGCCTGCCTGGATGCTGCCATGCTCCTACCTTGATGATGATGGACTGAACCTCTGAACTTGTAAGTAAACCCCAATTAAATGTCCTTTACAAGAGTTACCATGGTCATGGTGTCTGTTCACAGCAGTAAAACCCTGACTTTATGTATCAGCCCCAGGAGAATCAAGAGCATTGTCAAATCATCTCTGCTTTGTGGTTCAGAAAGAGACTTTTCAAGGAGAAAAGGTGAGTGAGAAAAAAAGAGGATGGGATCTTTGAAAGTAGCAAGAGTGAGATGCCTCAGCACTAAATGTGCCTGCCTGCCTTAGAGCCTAACAACCTGAGTTCAAGACTTAGAACACACACGATGGAAGGAGAAAACCAATCCTTAGAAGTTGTCCTCTGACCTTTGCAGAGGGGGCTATGGAACATGTCCCCTCTTCTCCACACAAGAAAGGGGACTCATTCTACATCCATTTCCAAGAAGCTGATGAAGCAAGTCAGGCTCACACTTTCTGTTTTCTCATTTCTTAGGCAAAAGAAATCAGGACCTTCACTTCAACCCGTGTTTTTTCTTTTAAATGTACTTGCCTTCTAAAATTGGTAAATCCAATACTGAGAGAAGAAAGACCTGCCAAACATGCACTTATAATCCAGGCACTCAGGAGGCTGAGGCTACCCTGGGATGCAGAGCACGTTGCTATCTGGAACACAAAACCAAACAAAGAAACCACCTGGATTTCAGCAGAAGAACTCAACTGACGATTCAAGGGCACAGTCCAAGTTTTGAGAAAATTGAGCTAATCTACTTAGTAATCTTGCAGACGGCTCATCATAAAATTGACCATCCATTCATCCATCCGCACATCCACCTGTTCACCCATCCATCTGTTAATCCACCCCACTACCAACTCACCTATCCTTTGTTTTTTCACCCACCCACCCATCTTCATATCCACCCATCTACTCACCCACTCATCCATCCACCAGCCACCTATGTATCCATGCACCCACCCACCCATCCATCCATCTACCTGCCTACCCACTCATTCACCCACCTACCCATCCATCTACTCACCCATTCTCCCCCCACCAATTTATCACCCATCATCCATGCACCCACCTCTTTACCTGCCTATCCACCCACCCATCAACCCATTCATCCATTTATCTACCTACCCATCTAACAATCAAAAAGAAAGAAAGGAAGAAAGAAAGAAGAGAAGGAAGAAAGTAAGGAAGGAAAGAAAGAGAAAGGAAAAGCAGTGGGATAATACAGAAATAAAGTAATGGATTGGATGCAACCATGATAAATTTTATCCGAGGAAGAAAAAAAAACTTTCATAGGAGTTTGAACAGTTGCATTTTATTTGGGTAACAGTCTGGGGTTGAAGGCCAAGGAAGAATTCTGAATGAAAATGGGTCAATGAATACCTAAGAGCTGAATAGGCAGAAGAGAGCAGAATGACTGTCAACAAAGTGGTCAAGAAGGGTAGTCTTGCCCACGCCACGAAACAGGAAGAACCATGATCAGAAATGTGAAGGAAACCAGAGATGACATTGGGGCCTGGGGGAGAGGGGTGGTTGGGGAATGAAATCACTCAAGGCAATGCTAAAGACTCTGATGTGCCCAGGTTTGAATCTGTAAGGGCTACCTGTGGTTTCTATGGGGCAGAATACACCAGAGGAGGAAGAGGCTGAATTTACAACAGAATAATCCAGGGAAAGCACCCAGCCTTACAGGGTTCCTCCAGAGATGGATCTGTGTGTTGTTCTTGTGGGATTCCACCTGCCACAGTTGCAGTTTTGATCTGATGACTTTCATTAGCTCTACCCTTGTAGAGGTCTAGGCTTCCTTCCCTTTAGGCCAACTCATACTCTACGGCAAGGATTGACTTGTAAGATGAGTAAATAGCCCTGACTGCGTGCCTCAAGCTACTACTCAAGTTCACGCTTAGGCCTAACCCATCATACTTAAGAAGGTAAACATATTTGGGGACAGGTAATTACATTAAAAAATGAGCCTTAATCCACCATGACCTGTGCCTGTAGAAGACTCAGCTCCGAGTGCTAAAACTATTGAGCTTAGCTATCATAGGGGCATCATAGGATGGGAATGCCATTCTCCATCAACCATCCCACCACCAACAGTGAGCAAACAGAACAAGCATGAAAGCTGAGGGCGGGGACAGAAGACGACAGAAGGGACAGAAATTCCATCTAGAAGGAAGAGCTGTGGAAGAGGAGAAAGAGAGCTGTCTACAAACCACAGAGAAGATGTAAGAAAGCAACCACAAGATACCTTGATCGCTGGCTTTTAGCTTCAAACAAACTTTTTTTTATTAAAGCCAGAATGTTTTCTGTTGTCATAGCATTGCTAGGAAATCAACACGAGGTGGATTAAGGAAAAAAATCTAACTCCAAACCACATCCCGGGATGCATCATAGGAAATGTGCTCTCTCGATGAACGTAAAATGTGCTTATTCCTCAGCAGAAATGTCGATAAAGGAGAGGTTAATGTATCCGAGAGACTTTCGCGGGGTAAGGGCTGGGATAAGAGTCAAAAGAGTTCAAGGGAATGTGCTCACAATATAAAGCAAACCTAGCTGTCCTTCGGTGGAACCTCAGGCCTCTGACAGCAGGCAGTGTACTGTCAACATGGCTGGGGCTCTTAGACACAGGAGGTTGAGCCTGTCCCATCTAGCCCATCGAAAGCAGCTACGACCAGTGTTTCAAAAGCCTGACTACCTTACATAGTGGAGGACTGCAAGATTTCCTCTACTGTAATTCTCTTTTAGTTCTATTCACCAAGCACGCACCATTCATACATCCCCTGGTCTGCCCCATAAAAAAAAATTCTAGAATGCAACAATAATTTTAGGACAGGGTACAGGATCCCAAGAGATTTGGGCTAGAGGACAGGATGCATGTGAGTTTCATTGTTCATCTCGGGTTGAACCACTGGTCCACACTGTCTTCACTCCCACACAACCCAGTGTCTCTTTCTTGCCCACACTTTGAGCTATGGAAACACAGTTTCATTTTCCAGTATCTTATCGCTAAGTGCCTTCTTTCTCTTTGAGGTCTCTTTCAGGTCTCTTTCGCTTTGTCTTCTCACGAAAGCACAGCAGGCACAGTCTACTTTATTGTAGAATGAGACTCCCTATTGTAAACATTCCCTTAAAGTTAAAAACTGCTCTTTTCTTTTCTAATGATGATGATGATTTTGCTGTTCTGCCTAAAATATCAAAACCACTCAGCTGGTGCCTCCTCAATGCAAACACCTTGTTGACCCCCCTCTCTATTTCCATTCTCCCAGGGACTGCCCTGTAACCCGCTCCCCTCTGATCTCCCCTCCCCCCTCTGCTCCTCCCTGTCCTTTGTCTCCATTAGAAACTCACATGCAAACCACAAAGATACTTTGCTCACTGCATGGGCACATATTTTGCCCTTGCCTTTTTGAAACGTATCTCACGATGGTCATGCTGTGCGTTTGCTATGTAGCCAATGACGACCTTGAACTTCTGATCCTCCTGCCTCAACCTCCCCAGCACTGAAATTATGAGTGTGACGCCATGTGTGCTTTACCCACGGCTTGCTGCATGCTGAGCAAGGAGTCTACCACATGAGCTTCATCCTCAGTCCCAGTATATATGGGCAATTCTTTTGCTTTGAGTTACTGGCTAAAACTGGCTTCATCTGACTTGGTTGTTTTGCAAATATAGAGAGGACTGAATATTAAGTGTGAATATGATAATGACCAGAGACCTAGACAGTCTATATACATGTTTCAGAGAGCATGATGTATTTACAGTTTCATGGTTTTTTAATTTGGCTTGGAGTAAACCTACAGGAAGATGAAAGGTTTGATTAGCCTCTGTATTTTATTTTATTTTATTTTGCATAGCCTATTGCTTGGGGCCCTAGAAATTATAGAGGAGTAGGGTTGGAATGAAACAGTGAGGGAAGACAGACTCCACATGGGTTCCTTACAGAAAAAATAGTTACCTGGCAAAGCCTACGCCTCTGCTGACACCGTTGGCATCTCTCAGGATTCTGGTGGATATCACGTGTCCAAAGGGCTTTAGCATATTCTCCAGCTCCTGCTCATCCATGGAGATGGGGAGGTTTGAGATGTATAGGTTCGTAGGGTCTTGCTCTTGTTGCTAGGGGAAGGAAAAGAAACAAATGCAGTGAGATCTATGGACAAGCACTGCACTTAAATTGCAAACTAGAGTCTAGCATCCTCCTCCCTTCTCATTGAGGTGGCACCAATGCATCCCAGGTTGGCCCCAAATGCCTGAGACAGGTCAGGGTGACTGTCCTGGTTAGGGTTACTGTTGATGTGATGAAACATCATGACCAAAGCATCTTGGGGAGGAAAGAGTTTATTTTCGCTTACACTTCCTGGTAACATCACTGTAAGAGATCAGGACAGGAACCAGAAGGCAGGAGCCGATGCAGACTTTATAGAAGGGTAGTGCTTTCTGGCTTGCTTCCCATGGCTTGCCCAGCCTGCTTTCTTATAGAACCCAGGACCACCAGCCAAGGCACAGAGCCACCCACAATGGGCTAGGCCCTTCCCTATCCATTGCTAATTAAGAAAATGCCCTACAGGTTTACCTACAGCCCAAGCTAATAGAGGCATTGTCTCTATTGAGGCTGTTCCTCTGTGACTCTAGCTAGCGTGTAGTTGACATAAAAGTAGCCTGCCCAGTGGCTTAGCCCTCATGACCCTCCTCTTCCAACCTCTCAAGTGCTGGGAGGATGGGTGTGCATCACCATATCTGGCCACTCCCATCCTATGCAGAACATTTCCCATGCAGAACACAATGTCATCAACAAAACCCAAGCTCTCTGTCTACCCTTCCCTGTAAAATACACACAAGCTTATATTGCAGTTGAGCTCAGGTGAGCACATGTAAACTAATGCTTTATTCATGAGGCATCCAGCCACGGCACCTCAAATCTCAGAAAGCAAGCAGGGAACCCTGCAACCTCATCTTCGCCATCTTTGTCAAGTGCTTTTGATGTGCTAAGCATGACTTTTGCAGACCGGGCTGTGACAGCAACAGTTGCAAGGATTTGTCTCTCCTCACAGCTTCATGGGCAGGAGTCTTATTGTTACCATAGACCTTGGCTATCCTGTTCACCTTCTCGGAGACACTTTGTAGCTTCTCTTGGAGTGTAGCTTCATATGACTGGCATCGCTACACTTGTACTTTGAGGTTAGCAGTACTTAACTAACAGCTCCTGAGCAAGCACTGCATGGGTGCAACAGAAGATCTTAACAGAGACTGCCCCTGGCTGTTTGCAGCATGTATGACGTAGATCCATGAGGCAAAAGACACATTTGCAACCACAGTGGGACAGAGGAGGGCAGGACAAGAGTTTACTCTGTATTTGGAATGTGGGCTGTACACAATTAGCATTGCAAATTATTTCTGGAATTTTCTACTTACTAGTTTCAAATTGGGGTTTACTACTGGCTAATTAAAGTCCCGGAAGGCCAGCTAGTCACTGGACGGCACTTCCACTAGCCGCTGTTCTTACTGTACCACTCCAAGCGCACCAGTCTGATCACTAATGCTGCATTTGTTAAGCCATCCTTCTCGGTACTTATGATGCATTTTTCATTCATTATTCCTACACAATATAGTTCTCATTCTGTAGAGGGCGCACCCAATCGCTACCTGTCCATGTGATACAACTGGCAAGCGCGAGAGGCAGGGCAGAGCCTCTAGACCATCATCAAGGCCACAAGCCTTGTTGCTCTTTGACGCTGCCTCCCAGTAGACCAGTGGGAGCCATGATGTGACCCAGAATTCAGTATCCACATTACCTGAAGCCAGGTGTGGGGTGCACACCTCTCATCCCAGAATTTAGGAGATAGGGACATGAGAGTTAGGAGTTCCCAGCTAACCTCAGCTACACAGTAATTCTGAAGGCCATCTGGGTGTCATTGGAGTCTCTCCCAACATAAATAAAAATTTTCTAAGTGTCACCTGAAACTGGTTAGAAATACGAATTTTCAGGGTCACCTTGAGATACTAATCATGAACTCCAAGCACAAGCTAATTTTCAGGGTCACCTTGAGATACTAATCATGAACTCCAAGCACAAGCTAATTTTGACAAGCCCTTCAAATGATTCTCATAATGGCATCAATTTGAGAGTTGCCGTCTCAGACCAAGCAGGAATACTTATATGTTAATGAGCTCATTATGCCCAATATTTCATTGAGGGGTCACAATGCTTATGGAATGCTTTGTTTAGTAGCATAGGAAAGAAAACCACAGCTGCTAGCATTCTCTGTATGTGTGAACATTTTATAATTCATATGTGGATTTATAAATGGAAACATAGTTACATGTATGTTGAAACAGTTGTATTGTCAGAAGGAAACCATGGTCAGAATGTCATGATTAATCACAAATATAAAAATAAGTTAGACATTTAATTGAAACACTATAATTTAGGCAAAATCCCCTCTGCCACCACCACCACTAACAACAACACAAAACGTAGTTTCTGGAGTAAACAAGATTAAACTGTCAAAAGAAATCCAGAAATCTTCAAGAATAAGTAGAAGTATGGTTTTAAAAATAGTGAAGAGACTATAAAAATGAAATTCCAAATATTTTATTTTGCATTATTTTTAACACCTTATGCAGATAGGTGTAGCTGTTTTTTTTGTGACTTTGTGGGTCCTTCCTTCCATTCTTCTCCATCCCTTTTCTTCTCCCCTTTCAAGACCCTAACTCTGGATAAGAGAGTAAAAAGGATAGAGGTGCGTGGTGGTTTCAATAGGTTTGTTCCCCATAGACTCATGTTTTTGAAAGCTTGACTTTCAGGAGGTGTGGCCTTGTTGGAGTAGGTGTGGCCTTGTTGGAATGGGTGTGGCCTTGTTGGAGTGGGTGTGGCCTTGTTGGAGTAGGTGTGGCCTTGTTGGAGTAGGTGAGGCCTTGTTGGAGTGGGTGTGCCTTGTTGGAGTGGGTGTGGCCTTGTTAGAGTGGGTGTGGCCTTGTTAGAATGGGTGGCCTTGTTGGAGGAAGGGTGTCACTGTGGAGACTGGCTTTGAAGTCTTATATATGCTTAAGTTCTCACCAGTACAAAAGACAGTCCCATCATTGTTACCTGCAAATGGAGATGTAGAACTCTAGGCTCCTCCAGCACCATGCCTGCCTGGATGCTGCCACGCTTTCTGTCTTGATAATGGACTGAACCTGTAAGCCAGCCCCAACTAAATATTTTCCTTGGTAAGAGATGACATGGTCTCCTCGCAGCAATGAAATCTTAACTACGACAAGGGGAAAGGGGCCAGGGTGGGGGTGGGGAGGACAATGCTATTGTTAGACCACTTTCTGCAGGTTAGGGGCCTCAGTTTTCTCGCAGCAAGTTTGATCTTCGATATCGCTATAGCTAATTTCTTTTTCTTCTTGTTCCTTCCTTGTGCAAGACGATTTAACAAACTGAGATCAACGACAACCAATAACCGCCACTAACAACCAACAACAGCCAATAGCAAGCAGCCACTAACTCACTCTGCTGTGGGGTCCTGACATTTATAGTCTCTCTGAAAAGTCCCCAGAATTCCAAACACCACGCAATCACAGAAACTATCCGCGGCTGCCAAAATCCCACTCCTGCTACAGCAGAGGAAATCACACTGAGCTGCTGTGGACGATCTGATGCAGACCCATATCCCATACCTGGGATTAAAGTGAAAACAGTGTCCTATGTCCTGAGTTTTCTTTTTTTAAAGAAACTAAAATTCTCACTTCAGATAGTAGTCTCTTCCTGAGACCCTGGGTTCAGTTCTCAGCACAAAATAACTCACAACTATCTGTAACCCAGTTCTAGAGGATCTGATTTCCTCTTCTGTGCTTGTGCACATGTGATGGTACACATACATACATGCACATGTGGTACACATACACACATGTACATGTGGTACACATACACTCATGCCCATGTGGTACACATACACACATGTACATGTGGTACACATACACACATGCCCACGTGGTACACATACATACATGCACATGTGGTACAATGTATGCATGCAGGAAATATACTCATACTCATAAATTTAGAAATCAATGCAAAATCTAAAGAAATCTGCAAGTGAGCTTGTTATTCAAACATCAATTATTTTTTAAACATTTTTATTACCAGGAAAATAGCAAGAATGAACACATCTCTTTAGAAAGAGGCATGGCTTTAACATTTGGGAATAGTGCTTATGTAAAGAGTGTACGACTGAAAGCCTTGTTTCATTTCCTATTCTCCCTCCTTCCCTTCCTCTCCCTCCTTCTCTCTCTCTCTCTCTTTCTCTCTCTCTCTTTCTCTCTCTCTCTTTCTCTCTCTCTTTCTCACACACACAAATGAACACACACATACACACATGCATAAACACACATAAACAAACACACACAAAATATACTATCACCAGCAAATGTCAAATGATATGATCAGAATAAGAAAATGAGAATTTTTTTTATTTTTCTATTAACTGGCTGAAGTGTTCTCTCTCTCTCTCTCTCTCTCTCTCTCTCTCTCTCTCTCTCTCTCTCTCTCTCTCTTTCTCTGTGCCCCTTTTCCTGATACTTCAGATACATAATAATGAGCCTCTTGCACATAAAACCTTCAACTTTTATAGCATTTTACTATCCATCACTTAATTTTAATCTTCCCACCATAACTGTAAAGGTATTTTGGCAAATATCACCATTTGTATTGGATAATGAGGAAAGAGAGCCATGAAAGATTCATCACCCTGCCCAAGGACAATCTGATAATTAGTGACAGAGTTAGAATTAGACTTAGAACCAGCTCAATGCATTTTCAGCCAGCTCCGTGCTCCCCAAGTTTCCATCATTTGCATATCAGCTCTCAGATTACTATTATTATTTTTGCCTGCCATGTACAATTTATTTAAAAATTTAAATCAGTTTCTCTCAATCTAATCTCTAAATCTTTAGCACTTAAATAAACTAATTTTTAAAACACCACTCCACTTCATGTTATGAGGCTACCAGAAGATCCAGGGTCTCCTGCCATTAAAAAAAAAAAGTTACTCTCAGAACAATGGCCAGATTAAGGAACTAATGGTATTTGTTTGTGGAAGGCTTTGACATTCCTAGTTGACTCTGATTTAAAGGGGATTCTGAAGGAGGAGATGTGAGAGTTACTTTAACATATTTGTGTGGGACTGGGAAGAATCAGTTCTTACAAAGAACTTAAAAAGGAAACAATGTTGTTTTAATGCATTGGGGGAGGATGATGGCTAAAGAGAAACGCCAGGTGTTCACTCTGGAAGCCATCAAGCTCCCTTGAGACAGGGTTTCTGGTTGGCCTGGATCTTGCCAATTAGGCTAGACTGGAGAGTCCCAGATAGACACCCGTCTCCTCCCCAGGGCTGGGAGCAAAGCATCGAATACTGAGCCTCCCATTTTTACCTGATGTTATGGTTTGAATGAGAGTATCCCTCCCCTCCATAGGCTGGTATGTTCGTCCACAGGTGACGGAACTGTTTGTGAGGGATTAGGAGTTGCCGTCATGTTAGAGGAGATAAGTCATTAGGGGCAGGCTTTAAAAGGCTTGCACCATCCTCTTAGCCTCATTTCCTGCCTGATGGCAGTTGTCTAAAGATGCAAGCTCTCAGCTACTCTCCAGCACATGCCTGCCTGCCTGCCTGCTGTCATGCACTCCACCGTGATGGACATGGATTCGAGTTCTCTGAAACTGTGCACCCCAGATAAATGCTTTCCTTTATAAGTTGCCTCGGTGGTGGCATATTCCCACAGCAGTAGAAAAGTAACTGGAACACACGGGTCTTGGTGGGGAATCAGACTCAGGCCATCGTACTTGCATGGCAAGCACTTTACCAGCTGACCTCTCTCCCCTCACTAGGAACAACATATTTTTCTACGGAAAATACATGGATGAATACATGCTCAACCACTTAGGAGTCTCTGTGCTTGTACGGACCTTACCAGTGGATGGACCACAGCCCACGGCAGGCTCAGGATATTGACTCTTCCCTCTGCACTCCTTTGCCCTTGGTGAAACTTGGTGAAACTGGGGCTTTTCTCATTTTCTCTGGCTAGTTAATCCCAACTCAAATTCCTGTCTGAACTCCCTAAGTGTAGAGCCTGCTATAGCCCACTCAACAATACACTGTGAACACCCAGAAGATAGTCCACAGGGGACTGCCTACTAAGCTATTTTCCGAATCTAAATTCAAACAGCAAGGCCAGCTCCTTAATTGGTATTCGCAGGAACAGTGGAGCACTTGATGGGGTCATTCCTTAATTTGTATTCACAGAGAGAATACGGCTTTGGGCAGTGATATTCATTAAATAATTCCAGCTCTTGAAATGCAGTGTTAGTCTTGAATATATTGGCTGACCACAGAATTTAAGTTCTTCGTGGAATGAACTTTTAAATACTACACACCCTATATTTCCACTTACAATTTTGTTTACACACCACACTTACCTTAAATAGTCATCTGGGAGAAGGCTGTCTGGTGTAATAAACCAAATGAGTCCTTTTAACTGTTTAGAAGAGCTTCACCTGTGACAGTCCCAGTCTAAAAGGATATTAAATTTTTCCTTGAATCGTTTGTTCCGTTTGCTTGTCTCTTTATTTTGAGACAGGGTCTTTCTTGACCCAGCCTGGTCTGGAGCTCACTGTGTGCGTAAGCAACACTTAGCCTTTCTGTCTTGGGTCCTGAGTGCCAGGATGGCAGGTGTGAGTCTGCATTGGGCTACTTGTTGAGGACTGCAGGCCTCGCATAACACTTGGCAAGCTACTTACCCATCCCCTGGCCTAACTGTTTCCGAAGAGGCAGCTTCAGAATGAATCCCAGGGGCAGCTAATTCATCTGACTTTGTCATTTAACACACAGAGAAAATGAGACTAAGGGGTTGGTGGTGGTTGTCTCGAAGGATTTGAAATGAGCAGGAGACAAAGTAGGTAAGGTCCAGTCCTTTTACCCTTGATCCAGGGACCTTACCTACTCATAATGGGGAGTTTCCACTTAACATTCGGGGACTGGAAACTACGTGGCTGCATGGCATCACACAAATTAGTATCTCTGAGTTGTTTGATTCCTTTTTGATTGAGTTTAGAGTTCCCAGGTTTGGCTGGCATCGTTTCTCCTGTCCTCACAGTCACTGAAGGGGCACTATCCAGCTGCCATGTACCTAAGTGTTTAGTCACCATTAGTACCTCCTCTGTTCTGGCCTGGATGGACACTGATTTACCTGAACAGGAATTTCTTGATATATCACCTAGTTGTATTAATCTTGTTTATGAAAAATTTAGAAAAGTAGTTTCCCTGTTGTTAATGTGAATAGAAACGTCATTTTGTCCAAGAATACATTCCTCCCCCCCGTAAATGAGTTCCTCCTTTCCTTCCCCTCAAGGTTTTTGTGTACATAAACTGTCCAAATGGGATATATTCATTTCACATTTGCCCCTTTGTAGTTAGTGTAGTGGAGGAAGGCTGGAGCATTTCAGTGAGTAAAAGGGGCGCTCACGTCAGAGGGGTTGTTGCCCACATCTAGGTCAAGCTGCTAGGGAGGTAGTTAGGCCTCAGTAGACCTGGAGGCCGCTGAGCACGGAACGGTCTCCCATAATCAGTACCTTGTAAGACTGGGAACAGAAGCTTCAGGATTGTAATTAGCAGTCCAGAGAATGAGACCTGAGTCATGTCTCTGGCCCTGGGTAGAGACAGAACATTCTGAACTTCCCAGGAGGTCATACGATTACGATATGGCCAGAGGCTTTCTGGTAAAGAACAAAGACACCCTACGCCACCAGGCCTCAAGAGTCGGTCTAAAGTGGGCCTGCCAATCACCGGGCAGGAAAATACCCGTAGGAAATGGTATAAGCACACCTGATGCACAGGCTGAACAGTGGTCTGCCCTTGAAACATTTTACACCTGCCAGTGTCACTTTAGCAGGGACAGTGACTCAAATGAGCTCAGCCTGTGGAGAGACATGCTAACTGCAGCAACAATCCAAAGTAGCCAATAGTGGGAACCCACTACAATGGTCATCAACTGAAAATGATTGAAGCAATGGGTCTACCCACCGTGGCACGATAGTCGGTCAGACCAGGAATGGAAGTCTGTCATTTGAGACAACTTGGAGATTATGTCCAGTGGAATAAGCCAGGTACAGCAAGGCAAGCATTATACAAACTCACGTAGATAGGGGACGTGTGATAGTTTGTTTCCACTGATGCTGGGAGCAGAGGGCTCAGCAGATAACGATGCTTCCTGCTGAACCTGACGACCCCAGTTCCCCTTACAATATACTTTAATGCCACAGAGACCATGAATGGCTTTGCTCTGACAATACTGGTACCCATAAACAAAACCAGGGAACAAAGCTATAGAAAGCAACTCAGTACTGTGAACAGAGTCCACATTTTCTTCGTCGTTTTCCTACTCTGAGAAGGTTCTGGGGAATCTATATGGTTTGGCTGCTGGAACGAAAAGGAGTCATCTGATTTGTTAAGCATTCCTTCAAATAAGTGAGGTATTACAGATCGTGTACATATATTGCCATTAGTTATGGCATTCTTTTATTAATCCCATTAAGAAGAAGAAATAGGAGGAGAAGAAAAGGAAAAGAGGGGAAAAAGGATAAAAAGAGGAGGAGGAGGAAGTGGAGGAGCAGCAGACGACGATTAGGAGGGAGAAGGAGGAGGAGGAGGAGGAGGACGAGGACGAGGACGAGGACGAGGAAGCAGGAGCAGAAACAGAAGCAGAAGAGCTGGCATGGTGCTGCACACCAGTAATCCCAGCACTTGGGAGCCAGAGGCAGGTGAATCTCTGAGTTCGAGGGTAGCCCGCTCTACAGAAGGAGTTCCAAGACAGAAAGGAACTGTCTTTTCCAAGACAGAGAGAAACCCTGTCTCAAAAAACAACAACAAGCAAACAAACAAACAAAAATAATCATCTACCTAGAATACCCTGTCACCAGGACGAGGCCCAGCTATACATTTAGTCTGCACACAGAGCTATGTTACTGAGGTAGAATCCATTCAGGACATGAAATTCCTCCCATAGACAACCAGCCTCACTCCAATCTATGCAGACAACAGACTCAGAACACAGCATAAGTGATGCCGGAATCATGAAAGTCTGCAAAATTGTGGTCAGGTGATAAAATGCAAGACCTTCTAGTCAATTTGAGTTTGTGTTATGCAATGGGTAAAGGGTGGATAGATTTACTCACAGGGTATATTTTCTACATATACAGTTATGTCAGTCTTCTTATCTAACCCAGTACCAAGTGCGGCGAATACAGACCAACAAAAGAACAAACCGCTAAATATAAATAACTTTCTCGCTATTTCACGAGAAAGACACTGAGACTAACCATCGCCACGTGGGATTAATGCTAACATCATTTTACATAAATTATTTGCTTTTAGCACTATAATCGTTTCAGGGGCATTATCTAGCAATGTGCCGAGAACTATACTCTAAAGCTATTTAAATTCATTATACTTTTATGGCTTAAAAAAAAAAAACCCTTGGTAGAGTCTATTCACATCCCCATTTTACATGTGAGAAAGCACAGGTTACGAGAAGCTCTGCAGCTGCCTGGGCTCACACAGCTGTTGTGAAACCCATCCAGAAGTGAATCCAACGGATTCCATACAGATGCTGTAGACACACTGTGTTTAATGGCCGAGTCACAACTTTTTAAGAGATTAAAATAAGGAATGTATGGCCGGCTGGCTTCCTGTAGAGTTTCCCTGAGGAATAAGCTACTTAGCAAGCTACTTCACCTTCTTAAGAATAAACGTAATGATACTGGAGAAACGAGTGGGCAGAGGGAAACTGAGGTTAAGCCTTATTATTAAGATGAGAACTGTGACATTTTCCCAACACGGAGGAAAATAAAACTAACTTTCTTCTAACCTCTACTTCAAGAGGATTATACCAACAAAAGCTACCTTCAACATGTGGAAAGCAGAGAAATCAGCTGTGTACAAACGCGCTGTTGTCTTGCTGGTTTTGCTCAAGCCTGCTTTTGCTTCTAAGCTAGTCCTGCCAATTTCACAGAAAACTGAGTCTGTGAGGCCACATGCATGTCGCTGGAGAGGAAACAGGAACAGGTTGGCACTTCAAAACTAGTTAAGCTGCACATTAAACTCTGTCAATCCAGGTGGAGGGGGGCAGTATACCCAGGTCAATGCAATCCAAATTTTCCAAGGAGAACCAGAAAAATTGTTAAATTTGGTAGCCTATGTCCTTTAATAGGAAGCTGGAGAAAATGTGCTGAAAGGTATGGTAAGTGTGCATGTAAGCGTGTCTGTGTGTGTAAACATGTGTATGGGTATGTGTGTGAATACATGTACAAATATGTGTGTGTGAATGTATGTGTGTTTATGTGTGGATGCGTGTATGTGTGTGAGTATATAGGTGTGATCTTCTGTATGTGTGTGAATATGTTGTTTGTGTGAATATGTGTATGTGTATGAGTTTCTGCATGTGTGTATGAATATGTATAGTGTGTTTGTGTATGTGTGGGTATTTGTGTGTAAGTTTATGTATGTGTGTGTATGAATGTATTTGTGTATTTGTGTGTGTGAGAATACGTGTATGTGTGTGTGTGAGTTTGTGCTTGTGTGTGAATATGTGTATGTGTGTATGTATTGTGTATGCATGTGTGAGTTTGTATATGTGTGGGAATGTGTGTGACCTTATGTATATGTGTGAACATGTGTGTATGGATGTATATATGTATTTGTGTATATGTGAGAATATGTGTATGGGTGTGTGAATTTGTGTATATGTGTGTGAATATGTATATATATGAATATGTGTATGTGAGTGTATGCATATATGTATTTGTGCATGTGTGTGTGATCCTGTGTATGCGTGAGAACATGCATATAGGAGTGTGCCTCGCACAATGGGAACTGACTTATCAATTGGTACTACTACTGTGAGGACCAAAGTTCCTGCCTTCTCCCTGCCTCATACCAGCATGTGGACCTTTTTTGAGAACAGTTGGAGGGAGGGTTGCTGAAGGTCGAATGGGACAAACGACTTGTATTTCCTAAAGATTGTCTTGTATCATCATTGCTGGTCTGTACCTGGTACTTGTATTATTGTTAATTTCCTTAAAATGTACCAGTGGGAGCAAGGGAAGTCCAGTGGGAGCAAGGGAAGTCCAGTGAGAGCAAGGTAAGTCCAACTCTTCATGTGGCTCAGTAATGGACAGATGGCTTTGTGAACAGTGCCCGCGTCACTGCAGAAGATAGAGACCTCAGTCCAGGGGGCAGGTTATGAAGGAATTTATGATGAGATTTTAATTATAATGTGGTGCTATATACCAGCCAACACAAGAGTGCAACCAGGAAGGTAGGAATTTGCCCTTGGGACTTTTCCAGATGATAATTTGGAATTTTGTTTCCCTTGGTGATCAGGTAGCCAGAGACAATGTGGAAATCATGCCTTGGCTCCACCACAGGCATGAAGAGTAAAACCCTCAGATACGGAAAGGCTTAAGACAGCTGCCTGGGTCAGTTCAGTCATCTACATAACAACTCGAGCAGCCCTGACTCTCTCAGGGTGACCTGCCAATAGGTCACCTCCCAGAAATCGGTCAGGAAGGCAGGAGGTGAGCACACAGTGGTGAGGTACCCGGGGTTAGCCAGTCCTGTGCTGTTAGCTCTTCTGTTTCAGTTCTCAGAGAACTTCTTGAACCATAAAGGGAAACAGTAACTTCAACTTCTGAGAGTTAGTGTGTAATGCAATACAGGGTACACTGAAAGTTTAGCAGAGGGCCAGGTACACAGGAGAAGTCCAGTAACTCATTAACATTCCTGCAATTATCATCAATCAGAACTCAGGGCATTACAAAAAGACCACTCCCAACAGGATACAAGCCACGTTCATAACCGAACAATTACCACTACTTAGGACACGACTCGTGGTATTCTTCTGATTGCAACGTTGCTGGATATTATATTCAATTAGGCAGAGATCTCCATATTTAAATTGATCATGAGATCTTTAAAATGTGGCCACTGTATCGGCCCCTGAAATCTAGAAATATATTACTGGGTACAAAACACAACCCCGCTCCTATGATTTCTGAGCTGAAAAGATTAACGATCTATTACTGGGCTCATTAATCAAAACTGTGTGGCTTTTTTTTTTAAGGAGCAATTTTGCTGTTTGAGTCAATTAGCCCAACGAAGCTTTCACACCAAAGAAGCCGCAATGCTATTCAGACTTCCCAGGGAGTATCTTAGAGTATAAAATAAATGCTGTTATTCAGAGGATACAAAATTGCTAAGCCTCTTACGTCCATACAGCTGGGAACCCATGGTACATCAAATGCTGGGACTCATTAAGAGTCTTTCCCCCACCCGTCACCAGGGCCATTGGCGTGCTTAGCACAAGGAAAGTGGATGAGATGCTCCCATGTACTCCTTGCTTTCCTGCTCTACTCTGGTGCCTCAGTGAGGCAGAGACATGGTACCCAGTTTGTGAGTGAGAGCATCTGCAGGGAGAGCCATCCCGTGCATGTGGCTGAAAAGGCCCAGAGAGCCACACAGAGAAAAAGCAGGGTGATTGGTTCATATTGATCACCGCCTTTACCTTGGTGCTGTCTGCTACCTTAATATTGATGGCGTTTTTCTTTTTCTTTTTTTTTCTTTTATTAGGTATTTTCTTTATTTATATTTCTTTTTTTGTGTTGGTTTTTTCCCTCCATCTTTATTAAATTGGGTATTTCTTATTTACATTTCAATTGTTATTCCCTTTCCCGGTTTCCAGGCCAACATCCCCCAACCCCTCCCTTTCCCCTTCTATATGGGTGTTCCCCTCCCCATCCTCCCCCAATTACCGCCCTCCCCCAACAATCACGTTCACTGGGGGTTCAGTCTTAGCAGGACCCAGGGCTTCCCCTTCCACTGGTGCCCTTACTAGGCTATTCATTGCTACCTATGCAGTTGGAGCCCAGGGTCAGTCCATGTATAGTCTTTGGGTAGTGGCTTAGTCCCTAGTTGGTTGGCATTGTTGTTCATATGGGGTCTCAAACCCCTTCAAGCTCTTTCAGTCTTTTCTCTGATTCCTCCAACGAGGGTCCCATTCTCAGTTCAGTGGTTTGCTGCTGGCATTCGCCTATGTATTTGCCTTATTCTGGTTGTGTCTCTCAGGAGAGATCTACATCCGGTTCCTGTCAGCCTGCACTTCTTTGCTTCATCCATCTTATCTAGTTTGGTGGCTGTATATGAATGGGCCACATGTGGGGCAGGCTCTGAATGGGTGTTCCTTCAGCCTCTGCTCTAAACTTTGCCTCCCTATACCCTCCCAAGGGTATTCTTGTTCCCCTTTTAAAGAAGGAGTGAAGCATTCGCATTTTGGTCATCCTTCTTGAGTTTCATGTGTTCTATGCATCTAGGGTAATTCCAGCATTTGGGCTAATATCCACTTATCAATGAATGCATACCATATGTGTTTATCTGTGATTGGGTTACCTCACTCAGGATGATATTTTCCAGTTCCATCCATTTGCCTATGAATTTCACAAAGTCATTGTTTTTGATAGCTGAGTAGTATTCCAAACCCATGAAATGAATTAAAAGGATCTTAGAGTTTTTACTTTCACAAGCAAATTATGAAATAAGGGTGGGAGAAGAGAAGCCACCTCTTCAGGAGGAAAGACAATAAAAGCCAGAAGAATGCTAGAGGTTTGGAATTGCTGCCTGGCATTCATGACTGTCAATAGATTGGTGTGAGAGTTATCAACAGGGGGAAGTTCAAGGATAGTCGGGAAGGCAGGGTGCTATACACCTGCCATCCCAGAACTTGAGAGTGGGAGGCAAGAGGATCTGGAGATAAAAGGTCATCCTTGGATATCTAGTGAGCTACAGGTCAGCCTGGGCTACATGAGACCCTGTCTCAAGGGAATAGTGGGGAAGAGTGGTACAGTAGGATACCCAATGCATTTCTCTGACTACCTAGTGCACATAGGCATTCGCTTGTGCACACATACATGTAAATAATATAGCACACACAGAGGTGGGAGAGAGACAGAGAGAAAGAGAGAGGGGGAGAGAGTGACAGGGAGTAGAGAGAGAGGGGGGAGGAGGGAGAGAGAGAGAAAGGGAGAGGGAGAGGGAGAAGACAGAGAGACACAGAGAGACAGAGACAGACTGATTGATTTTTAGTAAGGAAAACTATAGCTGTAGAGATAATTTAGCAGTTAAGTGTGAATGCTTCTCCTGCTCAAAGGGACCCAATGCCTTCTCCCAGCCTCCACAGGTATTGAACAAAGGTAGTTCACATACATGCATGTAGACAAAATACATACATATAAAATAAATAAATCTATTTTTTTAAGAAAGAAGTTTGAGGAGAACAAGAAAATGTGTGGAATCTGGCAGAACTGTCCTAAAAGGGATTCATTCATTGTGGGGGGGGGGGGGAATAGTAGCTTTTCAAAGGAGACAGCTTCAAGACATTTCCTAAACAGGTTGTCAGAGTAGTGAGACCAGAGTGGGATACATGAGAGTAGGGTGTTCCTGACGAGACCGGTGGAGAAGGACACACTGCACTGCGGTCACCTTCCGTAAATAAAACCTTAATTGAATCATCAGTAAACATCGGTCAGACCTAGTGTGAAAGGGACTCTACCTGATAGATGACCTTAATATTTTCTTCCTGCGATTCCAGATGAAGAAAGACTGGGGAACGGTTGTTTGTGAACAGACACGGAGACTTGTAAATGCAACTAATGATCTTGGGTTGCAGCCCAGACCCTGTGCCTATTTTAAATTTTGCATTATTTTTTGTGCGGCTGGGTGTGCCTCTGAGCATTTGTCTGTGTATGCACGTGTGAGCGCTATGCCAGCAGAGGACAGAAGAGGATGTCAGATCTCTGGGAACTGCAGTTACAGGTGGTTGGCTGTGAGACACACTGAGCGAGCGCTGGGAGCCTATGAACAATGTTCTGCGAGAGCAGGGTTGCTCATGTATTATAAAGGAAGGTGTGTGAAACGAGACCGAGTCTGACCATGTTGCTTCCCTTGTGTTAATATTAATGTTTGTTGTCATTTATTTTACCGTGATTTCGTGAATGAATTTCCTTGTGATTAGCCCATGAAACAAAAGTACCTAAAGTTATATCATACACACACTTACTCTCAAACTTCTTGGTATCCTAACAATATCTGTGTTATTTGTGTAGAATTCAATGAGGCAAGTGAAGGAGATATTCATTGTGGGGAAAATCTGCAAGAAGAGCATTGTGCCGTTTTTTTTTTTTTTTGCGACATTTTATAAAATGCTCGAAATTATGCAAAAAGTAACAGGACATCTGCAAAACGAAGGAACGAGCTATTAGCGTTGGTAATAAAAGTCCACAAGACTAAAGCGTTCATCCTAAGGACTTCATCTCAGAAACGGAAAGGCTGAATGCTCTGTGCTTTGCATTTAAACTTCACTCCCCCATCACTAACACTATGGGATTCCATGTCTGTCTCCCCAGATGTGACATACATATCACACCTGACCACACCTTGATAGTGTCCTCTGGGTGCACCATTTGTATATTATTAGTTCTTGGGCTCCTCTAAAGGGTGTGGGTAGCACATATGTGCAGCTGCCATAATGGAATGTATAACTATGGGGGCTCAAATTAGAATCCGGTTATCACTGAGAATTAGTGCACAAGGCGAGAGCCAGATAGAAGCACTTTAAATGCAGATATAATCACCTTCCACTGAGACAGCGCTCATCCGGCTGTGTGAGAGCTGCTCCTCATGAGGGAGCCAATCCGTGTGCTGCTGGAATCATTTCCTCATCAACGGATCATAAAGGCCATTCCGCATGCACACGTTCGGTCAGGCACTGGTGTTGTCTTTGGCTGATGTATAGGCCACTGACTCAGAACAGGGGAGTTCTGATTCCCATAGGATTTCTGGCAATACCTGGAGACCTTTTCGCAACTGCAGTTAGGCTATGTCTGGCACTCTGCATGCCTGGAACAACCTATAACAAATAATTATCTGCAAGAGAAATTATCTGTGATGCCAAGGCTAAGGCCCCCTGGTATGGATCCCTTTAAAAGGAAGGTAAAAGCACAGACACACACACACACAAAAAAAAAAGCACAATGTGGTGTGCGCCCGCGCACTTGCACGCACATGTGCACACGAGTGTGTGTGTATATCTGTGTGTGTGCACCCATGTGCGTGTGCATCTGTGTATGAATATGTTCATGTTCCAGTACAGATTTGGATATTTTTATTAAAGAGCCCTTAGGTATTTGCAAATGTATCATGAAAGTAAATATTTCCATTTCTAGCTTTAGAGCATAAGAGGAAATTTGTTTATCCAAAAGAATTCAATTAAAGGCATCAATTACCATCAAGGCAGACGTAGTTTAGCTGAACCCAGTGGGTCACCTCCAATACAGCCATGTTTCTGAGCACTGAGACACGGAGTGACTCTGGAATCGATACCGTATGTTCTTGTGCCGCGGGACATTCTGATTCCTGCACCACTGTTTCCTGTGAACCTTCGTTTGAAGGTAACTTGACAGAAATGGCTCTCATTCAACTTCAACTGACCACTTGAGGATTTACTTTTCTGGTTTATTCCTCATGAGACCCAGGCCCTGAGAGAAATCCACTTGAGATTTTACGCTGAGGCAGTGGCAGTAGCAGGTGTCACCTGAGAGAAGCTCCTCTCCTGGGTGAAAGCCTCAACATAGGAAGAGAAAGCTCCGAATTTATAAATTCTTTCAAAATTATTTTTAGCTACGACTGTAGTGTGGGTGTGGGAGCACCTTCATGAAACTGTGGAACTACAAATTTATGTTTTTCAATTGTTGTGTGGTGGTGGCGGTGTCTCTGTGGGTACAAGGTCTGTGTGGGCACTTGTGTCACAATACACCTGTGGAGGTCGAAGGGCAACAAGCTCTGTAGAGTCTGTTCTCTCTTTTCACCTTTGCATGAGTTTGAACTTAAGTTATAAGGCTTGCACGGTCACCTCATAGGCTCATGAGGAAGAGGAAGCAATACATAGCTTTTCCATGGTTGGCTTCAGACAGTGTCTCTCACACAGCCCCGGGACATGAGGATATGGCTGAGGCCCAGGATAATGACCTTGAACACTCTGCCTTTCACCTTTGAAGTAGCTAGGATTACAGGCTTCTGCACCTCCATCACTGCAGTTTAGGTGGTGCTGGGGATGGAACCCAGAGCCTTGGTCTCTATGCCAGTGCCCTCCCCACCAAGGAATACCCGCAGTTAGACTTTCTTAAAGATAATGCATCATTAGACACTATTTTCATGAGCTCTTGGGAGAGTGGTGCTAACAGAACAAAAAACCAGCAGGGGTTTCCAAGACCAATGAGCATGCTTCAAAGTGAGAAGCACATATACACTATAGGTGTGTAGACACCCGTAAAACCCTAAGTGCAGCCCATGAACTCACAAGGAAGAATGAACCAAACGAACTGACTGTTCATGAGGGTGTGTGTGATCAGCACACACTGTTAAGAGTAGCAGAGGTAGAATTTGGTGTGTGTGTGTGTGTGTGTGTGTTCCTTCTGTCTTCAGGAATTCATGTGAATACAGGAAGACAAAAATGTGCAGTCTCAGTGTACCCATCAGTGCAATAGTGGCATGAGGGTTATGGCGGTAACCAGCTTGATTTTCTAATTGGACTGGAGGCTCTAAAGGAGGAATTTCATGCTTGGAACTGTGAACCTAGTCAAAATCCATGACTGGGGATATCATAGGCCCTACTAGCTGAATGGTTGTTGTCATATGGAATGGTCGTACTGTCAAACTACCTTCTGGATATTTATGTCTATAAACGTGTGCTGTTCTGAACATCGACCAGGGAAGCTGTGTTTGGTGGTGGGTATCGGTTAACGCAGAGTCTCATAACTGGTCAAGTGCCAAGAGTAATTAACCAGGAGTGCTCTGCTGTGGATGAACCATGCATATTAACCCACCACCATTCACAACTCAAGAAACATTGTGAGGGAGGAGGCAGAAAGAACGCGAATGATCAGGTGAAAGGAGCCGTGAAATGTCAAATTTAGAATGAAATTCTATCATTTTATTCCTTCAAAAGATGAGGGGCTTAGGCTGAGTGTATTTCCGGACTCATAAATATTCATAGCTTGTGTGTTTTTGTGCCTGTTTCTCATGTCTTGAAACGATTTCATTGACAAAGTATTGCAAAATTAGTAAAACATACACCCACATGCACTCTGGTCCTGGACTAGTGAACTCATATCTCTAAGCCTTTAAAATGGGGCTTCTTAAACTTCCTGCATCCCCAGTCTCTGTGGACTCAGGATATTTTTATACAATCTCAGGAACACAGGTATAAAATATAAGTACACAAATCAAACATTTACTGGTAATAATACAAGTATTTTAAAGCCATTCTTTGTTCTAGGTTTATTATTTATTAAAGATTAAGGTAAATCTGCATATTAATGAGATGTATGTGCTTGTTACCCCTACATGAAGAGTTAATTATGTCTTGGGCAAACGTTAGAAGCTGCGGGATGTCGAGGAGTCGTGACACTTCCAGAGCTGATTAGTGTTTTCATTTTATCGTCGTTGGTGCTGAGAAGGCAGCTTTGTATAAATAAACCACACAAAACAGCAAACAGACCTTCAGAAATTGTGAGAAACTCTGTCCCAATTCCAGGCCAGATTCATTTAATAAGTTTTTTTTTTTTAATGAAACTCGAGTCAACAGCTCAAACAACTTTCAAAATGAAATATTGTAACACAATATAATCCAAAGATATCACAGTATTAATTTTAAGTTTTATTATTAGTTTGATTGCTTGCTTGCCTATTTATTTATTTGTTTATTTATTTATCTACGTGCCATCGTGTACATCCAGGTCTCTGCTGCCGTTCGCTGAGACAGAACCAGAGCAGACTGATGATGTCAGGGGCCCCAGACATCTGTGGATTTAGGCTATAGGTGTAGGTTGCCATGCTCAAGTACTCAACATAAAGCAGCCCCCAGGAGGAGGGTTTATTTGTCTTTGCAGTCCAGGGTTGCGTGAACCATTCCACGAGGGAAAGCACAGCAGCAGGAGGGTGAGACAGTTGGCCACACTCATCAGCGAGCAGGGGGTAGAGAACAGGAGATGGGGCCTGGCTATCCATCCTCAATGTCTATCCCAGGGACTCACTCCCATCTGAAAGACCCCACCTTCTAAAGAGTCTATAATCTTCCAAAACAGCTCCAGATCTGGGGACAGAGTGTTCAAGCACAGGAGCCTTGGGGGAGGGCTTGTGACATTTGAACCTCCACAAAGACCCACTCTAACACTAAGAGAGGAATGATGTCACTAAGAAAGGGTATGTGCTCTAATATAGACCAGGGTCTAAGACACATGTTGTTGTTGTGGTGGTGGTGGTGGTGGTGATGACGGTGAATGTGGTAGTAGTGGTAAAAGTGTTGGTGGTGGTGATGGTGATGGTGATGGTGAAGGTGGTGGTGGTGATGGTGATGGTGAAGGTGGTGATGGTGGTGGTGGTGGTGGTGGTGGTGGTGGTGGTGAAGGTGGTGGTGGTGGTGAAGGTGGTGGTGGTGGTGAAGGTGGTGGTGGTAAAGGTGGTGGTGATGGTGAAGGTGATGGTGGTGGTGAAGGTGGTGGTGATGGTGAAGGTGGTGGTGATGGTGAAGGTGGTGGTTGTGAAGGTGGTGGTGAAGGTGGTGGTGGTGGTGAAGGTGGTGGTGGTAAAGGTGGTGGTGGTGGTGGTGGTCAAGGTGGTGGTTGTGAAGGTGGTGGTGGTGGTGAAGGTGGTGATGGTGGTGAAGGTGGTGGTGGTAAAGGTGGTGGTGGTGGTGGTGGTAGCTGGCTGAAGAGCATCATGCATGCTGGGACAGGAAGGAGACTATGCTCCTGCTATATCACACAGAGCTGTAGTCCATCAGATTCCAACTGTGATGGTCAGCACCAAATCAGATCTCTGCTGAGGCTCCCTCTGGGCAGTTGTCCTTCAGCACTATGAAACACAGCTCAGCTGTGTGCGCACAACCAAATTTGCCATGAGTTAACACCCAGCAGCCATTCTCCCCCAACGCAGTGTGACAGCTGAACCATGACTGTCCCGTTCTGTCACCTGGGGAAAGTCTGTGATCCCTCGGAGCTTTCCTTGGGAGACCAGGGGACTCTATCTCTAATCACTCATTCTCCTCAGTACCTCTCCATCTCTGTCCGTGTCACTTCACCCACCCACTCCTTTATTTGTACTTTCTAGCATCACTTCTCAAATAAACATAATGCGTTCAAGTCCTCCGGTCAGGGCTTGCTTTGGAAGAAGGCTGCTGACTAACCCGGTTTCAGAGTGTATTTAGCATAGATGTGTGTTACACAGTAATTTATAGGCTTGAATGCATGTATATATTTGATGAGACATGGGAAATTTTATAGATGAAAATTATGTCTGTCACTCAGGAGAGATTACCAGGAGTCAAGTGAGATGTTCTGTATAATCATCGATCTTACATTTCTATCATTCACGAAGGGGAAATGACAAACATCAGAGTCTTGTACCCCCATACAGAAGACGAAGAAGCAAATGACAATGCAAATAAACAAGTAAACCAGGACAACCGTCATCCGTAAGAGCCACCCCTCACACAAATCTGACTGGTCATGGTACGTGGCACCTCTACACAGCCTTCATGATACTATGAGCTCATGAATTTGTTATTTTCATCCATGGGAAAATGCCCATAGCAAAACCCAGGAAAGCCGAAGAGCGTACGAAAGAGATTTAAACAGCTCACTACTATCAACTTGCCACCCAGCTGCGTCACCTTTGCTGCTTCTCCTTACACTCCGTGCTGAGCGCTCGGTGTAAACGTGACATTGCTGAGGTGAGTAGGGTGAGACCACGCCTGCACCTGTGCACAGCTGTGAAGAAGAAACAGCTGCCTCCCATGTGTGCTGAAGAGCTGAGCTCACTGTTGCAGAAATGGTGTAAGATTCCTGCAGATTGGTAATCTGTAATTCTGACCTCAGACATAACAATCCGGGGAAAAGGGAGGAGGTCTCAGGCTATACCATCATTTTCATTTAAAACCGTTTTTAGGTTACTTTTTAAAAAAAATTCTCTCTGTGTGTATTTGGTGTGTGTGTGTGTGTGTGTGTGTGAGAGAGAGAGAGAGAGAGAGAGAGAGAGAGAGAGAGAGAGAGAGAGAGAGAGAGCGCTGCAGTCACAGGTAGTCATAAGCTGCCTGATGTAGGTGCTGGGAACTGAACTCAGATCCTTTACAAGAGCAGCAGGGGCTCTTAAGCCCAGACCCATATCTGCAGTTTCCATCATTTTACCTTAATGGTAATAACTTATAATTTATATTTCTAACTAACTCAGGGCTGGAAAGGGATAGAAGAAGAGAGAATGTGCCCATCACACACACACACACACACACACACACACACATGATTTACTGGTGCATAGGAGTGAGGGCAAAGTGTGAGGCAGATAAAAAAGGGAACAGTGTCTGCCATAAGCTTCAACTCCTTTGAATTCCTGTCCTGCCCCTGAGAAGTCCCACGGCCGAGGAGCCTTAGAAATCCTCCCAGAGCTTCCGGACCTTGCCAAGAAAGGCTACTTTCTCAGCTCATAGAGGGAAGGGTGAGGGCACTTGTACATACACTTAGAGTCTAGAGCAGGAAGAGCACTGCTTCTTCTAGGCCAGCATGGGCTACACAGCAATGTGTTTCAAAAGTAAACAGAAGAAGAATGAATACGCTTACTATGCAATACTGTTAACTGAAAAGAACGCTGCGTCTCCCCTTCCTCCATTTCTGTGTATGAGTGAATAAAGTTTGCTCTGCAAATTGTGCGGACAAGAACATCGTGGGAACGAACTCGGAGTGCAGAAGAGCGGTGGTGGAAAGCGTTCTACTGGGCACATGTCCCGGCATGAGCGCTGTGCTCTGTGTTACTGCCAAGAGCAGCCTTCAATGTGGATATGTAAACTAGCTTTCAATAGAAATATCTAACCTGGCAGGCAAGGAACATGGTCTGTCACTGACACTTTAATGACACAAAGGACTGATTCTAAATTAGTTACCGAAATCAAGAATGAAACACCAGGATTCAAGTTATTTATAAAATTGGCAGAGCATACAAATAATTCAACCCATGCCACTATGACCATGTTTACCTTAAGATTAAATGATCTGGACAACATTTAAAAATGTAATATATATTTCACATGATGTGTGCTGCGTATGCATCATATATAATGATTATTATAACTTCTTGATTTACTACAGTACCCATAAATGTGATTTTCCCAGGACGGAATTGAATTAGAACATACCAGTGCATGGGCTACAAGCTAAGCTGCAGAAAACCCAGTATCTTCAGGACATAGAGGGCAGAGAAATTAATAAATTCCGTGTACCTTTTGGCCCGCTGCTATCAAAGCATTTGACATAAAATTGAAATTAAATATTTCACACGAGGAGAAATTTTAATTTAATATGCTTCCATAAATTTGGTGTTATTAAAAAGTGATTCAAAATGAAAACTTTAGTAAGTGGAAAATGATGATATTATGAAGGTAAATGGGGAGAGAGAAAAATAGTGTGGGAATATGATTAACTCATAAATAAAACAATCAGAAGACACATACACACATTATTGAATATATATATATATGTATATATATATATACATATATATATATATATTCCATGTAGTCCTTCTGACTTCAGTCATTGTGTAGCTGAAGATGCTCTAGAATTTTTGATTTTTGTATGCCACCTCCCACGTTCTGGAATCACCATGTCAATTTATGCAGTGCTGGGAATTGAACCCTGCAGGCACTCTACCAACTATGCCACGCCCCAAGCCCTAGATACCTACCTCAGCAGTCAATCACTGCCCAAATCAGAAAGCATTAATACGAGCAGAGTCACAGCCTTAGAGAGAAGGTGATGGTCAGGATTCTCCAGAGAAACAAAACCCAAAGAACATATGCAAATAAACAGACAGAGATGGCAGATTCATACAGAGATTATTTAGGGAGAGGTGCGATTATAAACCTGCTTACTGTGAGATGAAATTCTTGAAGCCAGAGAGGCAGAATCTCACGATGTGTCTGTCTGTAATCTGGAGACCCAGAAAGAGCGCTGGTAAAATCCTGCCTTGGGATAAAGGGCAGAAAGCATGGGAGTTCTGGTTTACATCTCAGAGTGTGAGATCTGAGCCCTTCATATCCAGGGCTAGGGGAGAAGATAACTAAGCCCCCAGCTACAGGTGGGGAGCCAATTACTCCATGCTCTGCTGCTTGTTCTCTTAGCCCCCGCAGTGCATTGATGAGATCCACCCACCTTGGCTAGGATGGAGCTTCGGGCCTCAGCCTACCAATCCAACGTGGGCACCTATGAGAAACACCCTCAGAGACGAATGCGTTAAGACTGCTCTGCCAGCCTTCATCCAGCCAAGCTGGCATCTGAGTTTACTCATCCTGTGTAAGGGTGGTAGGAGCACTCTTTCTGCAAAACTCCACCACACCCTGTTCCTTCAGGCAATAAATAAGAAAACAAGTGTCAGAAGCTTTTCTGGGTGTTCAAGTTCTAATCCTTCTTCTTGGAACACCACATGCGCGCGCGCGCGCGCACACACACACACACACACACACACACACACACACAAATGAAGTAACCACAAAATGCTCACCCAAGGGACCAGTTGAGTTGCTTACCCAAAGCAAGCCACCCAAAGAGATAGGAACAGTTCCACCAGTTGGCTCTTTGGTCCCTTTAGTGACTTTGCCAAGATTCACTTCTGCATTGGTCAGTAATGTCCTCACTTTGCTTCATTATTTTGCTCTCCTCAGTCCCTAGTCTTAGGCCAGATGTTTGCTCTACCACAAAAGGCAATAGTTACTAACTAATTCCCATGATGACTGGCCCTGTCCAAAGTTTAAGACCATCCATCCTATTTATTAGTTGAAGAGGAGGGTATGGCAAAGATTAGAGGGAGGCTGCGGTCATGGGAAGAGAGCGACCCTGGGAAGAGACCTGGACTCTGGCCCAGCCAAGATCTTGGGTTAGTTGTTTGACCCCCTCTTGGCACTGGAGTTCCTGCATCTGTTTGAAAGGTTGGTGTAGTGTGTAGGTGGCCTCTGTGGTCCCTTCCGATCCAAGATTTTATGAGAGTGCTCATCAGGCAACCTCTCAGGCCACGTTCCAAGTTCCTCAGAGGCTAGGACCACGGTCGATTTGTCCATACTTCAGCCAAGCACACAGACCCAAATACTGAAACTCCCCTTCCAAACTTAGTCAGAGCAGCTTAACGAGCCAACACATGAGGAAAAGATCATTTCCAGGACCAGATGAAGGGCTGTACTCAACAGTAGGCCAAAATCACACGTCAAATTTGTAGACACAGGGTCGCAAATCTAATCCAGTTCCAATAAGCAGGGTGATGTTAAACTCTGGGTAGGGTTATGTCCAGAGTTTGCTGATGTCAGAAATGGCTGTCACCACAGCTACTGCACTGAAATGAACCACCTAATATTTGAGGAAAATTACAGAAAAACTTGGGTTTAAAACTTCCTGGATTTTTATCACTTTATCAAGCGGGTGACACAGGGCAAGGAATGCCAGTTTAGAGAAAATGACTAGAAATCAGAGAGAAAGAGAAAAAAAAACAATCTGCATTAGAAACAGAGTCACTACCCTTTGTAAGCATGGAACTCTTAGGTTATGTCCCTTAGCAGACACGTGTCTCAAACTTTACTTTTTATACATATATTTCTACAAGAGCATCTCAGTGTTTTCACGGCATTGATAGAAGAACAACATTCATGAGACTCAGGAAATTCTTCTCATTCCGGAATGTCATCAGGTTAAGAAAGTTTATGACTCTTGGATTAATTACATTAAACAGATGATAATGGCCTGGCTCGGAGAATTCAGAGAGCTCGCCTCTTTCACCACCAGAAAACGATCACCATGAACACAGACCCAACTTCCTCTTTCTCTGGTAGCTCATACTGAGTGCTTACAGCAGTGCTTAACACAGAGTAGGTCCTTAAGTAATTTCTGATATGTGAATGGATTTCCATGGTGGACCCCATCACAGCTTGAGTGTAATGAATAGGAAATTGGAAATTGGCCATTTCCACAGGTAGAGCAGTGAGTGCCGCATAACGGGATAGGGAAAGGAAGCTGCTGAGGGCTTCATAGTGAAGAATTCTTGAGACTCCGCCTTAGCTTTGTTTCTTTGTTCTAGATGGTTTGTTTTCAATGTTGAGCGTTATGACCTGATAATTAAGATGATGAAGGAGACTCGCCTGAAGTTGGACTTTGTCTCCCATCCCCATGTTGTGCTTTCCTTTTTCCTTCTAAAGGAAAGATCTTACTTTATTTGGAAATGTGTGGAGCGTGTACATGTGTGCACATGAGTGCAAGGCTTATGGAGTCCAGAAGAGGGCATTCAATCTCCTGGAGTTGAAGTTACAAGTAGTGAGTGGTGAACCACCACGTCGTTTCTGGGAAATGAAGCCACTGCAAAAGTAGCAAGTGCCCTTAAATGCTGAGCCACCGGCTCTCATTGCTTCTGTCCTTGAGCAAAGAAGAGGAACGACAAGTGACAGATTGACTGAGGCTGTTTGCCACTCCAGTTACTCCTAATCCTGAGGTCTTCGGTGACTCCTTTTTACTTTCTGAGTTTTAAGTTTGTACAGTCTGTACTCGCTACTTGTCTTCTGCTGTGATTAAAATATGAGCATGAGAACTCGCAGAAAAGTTTATTTTGGCTTTTGATTCTACAGCACTGAGGATCGATGATGGCGTGTGGCCACGGCAGGCATGGTGGCTGCAACGAACTAGAGAGCTCATGTCTTAACCACAAACAAGAAGCAGAGAAGGAAAACCGAAGATATCAGTCTTTCAAAGCCTACTTCTGGTGACGTACTTTCTCTTCAAAGACCACTCCTGGTGACATATTTCCTCCAACAAGGCCACACCTCCTAAATTTTCCAAAATAGTAGCACCAACTGGAGAAGCACCAACTGGAGATGCAGTCCTCAAGCGTCTGAGCCTATGGTGGTTCTCATTCACACCATGCAGACTCACTGTGATTTTCCTACGGAGGCTCTGAGATGACTAAGAGAAAATATATACAGAGAGGCACTCAGTACTTGAGCGGAGAGAGCCTGTCATGGGGCAGGAACTGGTTCTGGCTAGAGCCAAATATTATCCACAGTGGACATAGAAAAGAAAAATATGTTGAAATTCAGCATCCTTGGTGCATATCTTCATTCATTGAAAGACAAGTCCTCTGTCTTATTTAGGGTCTCTACTGTTGTGATGAAAGACCAAAAGCAACTCAGGGGAGGAAAAGGTACATTTCCGCTTATACTTCTAATAAACTTCCAGGCCACAGCCCATCACTGAGAGGACTCATGGTAAGAACCCAAGGTAGGAACCTGGAGGCAGAAACCCAGTAGAAACCATAGAAGGAGGCTGCTTACTGGCCTGTTTGTCATGACTTGCTCAGTTTGCTTTCTTGTACACCTCAAGCCCACCTCCCCAGGGATGGTACTGTCCACAGTCGTCTGGGACAACCCACATCAATCTTTAATTACGAAAGTTCCCCCACAGTCTTGCCCATACACAATTTGATGGTGGCATTTTCTCTATTGATGGGCCCTCTACCCAAGTGACTCTAGTTTGTGTCAAGATGGCGAAAAACTAATGAAGCTATCACATAGATAAGTAAGGACCTTTCTCCACTCATGGCCTTTCTCCACTCAACGTACAAAAGAAAACTAAATAAGATGTGTATCACAGTGGTACACTCTTAAAATCAAAAGAGTTTAAGGTTCTCTTCCTTGAAAAATTTTATTTGCGTGAAAATGCATATCAGGGCTTTCTCCCTTGGGTCCTCTTCTACACTCAATTCACCTCTATTCTATAGAGAGGTTTTATAGCATTCCTACCACACCAAATATGCCATGTAGTTAGGGAGGAGGTCTCGGGGCCCACGTGTCACTGAAGAGCTACTGGCAACCAATATTTGCTGGGTGAAGAGACTCAGTCTTCTTTGTGGGTGTTTCCACTAGTGGGTCTCCATGCTCTTACGGATGTTCCCCACTGGTGGGTCTCCATTGCCTTGTGGATGTCCCCACTGGTGGGTCTCCATGCCTTGTGGATGTCCCCACTGGTGGGTCTCCATGTCTTATGGATGTCCCCACTGGTGGGTCTCCATGCTCTTGTGGATGACATGAAGTTGGGATGGAGCACCAGGGAGAATCATCCATATTTGATTGTGTATATCTATGAAATTCCCAAACAGTATGAAAAATGTACTCGGAGAACAAATTGACTCCTTTTTTTATGGTGTGTGTGTGTGTGTGTGTGTGTGTGTGTGTGTGTGTGTGTGTGTATAAGATACGCACATGTGAGTACAGGTGCCCAGGAAGGCTGGAGGCACTGGATGCCCTGAAGCTAGAGTTGCAGGTAGCTGCGAAACACCCAATGCAGGTGCTTGAGACAAAACCAGCGTCCTCTGTAAGTCGAACTACTACCAACCCCTGAGCAGCCTCTCCCCACTGCCAGCTTATCTTCAGCTCACCCTCATTGTCCTGACCCTTCTTCACACGCCTGTCTTTTCATATTTCCTGGGATGGACAGAATTTTGAAAAAGTAAAACATCACTCTCACAGAAAGTAATGTTTTATCTTAAAGGTGAGAATCCTAGCTTTCTTTGAGAAGGAATCAGGTGTCTTTCACGGCCAGTTTCTTTAGATGCTATATTTTGAATAACCTACAGTAAGGCTTCTTATTCAAATGCAAGGACAGAGTGCTTAGGGGACACACAGAAATGATTCTGGTTCATCCATTGTTTTAGTTCCTATCGGCCACTTCTGTCCACTATGGAAGATAATTGAACTGGCAGCTTCGCTGGCTGCTGATAATGGGGGTGATACTTCTTTGGACACTTAACTCAGAAGGGGAGAAATCTTTTAAAAGGCAAAATTTCATAGGACCGTACATGGGACTCAAAAGCTATACAACCTTTTTCATTACACTAATGCCAGCACTTCTCCAAAACCGAAATATAATCTTGATTTCTTCTTTCTCCACCAGGAGCTGTCAAGATAAAAGCTGGTTCTCTCCTCAGACTCATCCCCATAACAGGTATGCACATTTTTAATTAAAAAAAAATTTGGAGAATTTCATGCACGAGTATTTGCATGATTTATACCCCTCTGTCTCCCCCTCCAACTTCCCCCCATCATCCTCCTTTCAAATAGATCAGTTCTTCTTATCTAATTACTATTTCATACGATGCCTACCGAGTCCATTTAGTGTATACACTAACTGTCCAGTGTTTCTGTGTACGCAGACTTGAGATTGACTATCTAAACTTTGGCACTATATTAGGGATCAAAAAAAACCAAACTCCATATTCATCGTATTAGCTGTGATGTTCTGGCATTGGTGGCAAGAACTGCCCAGTGTAAAATAAGACTGCCGCCATCCTTCGAAGAGATGGTGGCTAGAGACAACCCTCAAATGTGAATGGGGTTGGTTGGAAATGGGACGGATCTCCTGGGAAGCCACTCCTGGGGCAGAGTTAAGACTACAGGATGGGTTTTGCCCTATGAAAGAGATAGGGTGGAAGGAAGCATGAGTGGAGGGGGAAAATGGGCTGATCCTTGTCTGGCCCTGCAGAAAGCTAGAGAGTTATGTGCCTAGAATGGCCATGTGCTGTGTTAGAAGAAGACCCGGGGCCTAGTGAGGGTTTCTATTGCTGTGATGAAATGGCACTCAAGCAGTGCAGGAGCTGACGCACAGGCCATGGAGGGCGCTGCTCCCCGTGGCTTACCCAGCACTCTGTCTTACAGAGCACAGAACCAGCAGCCCACTGATAGAACCACCCATATTGGGCTGGGCCCTCCCCCATCAGTGACTAATTAAGAAAATGCCCTAAAGCTGGGACTTATAGAAGCCTTTTCTCAGTTAAGGTTTCCTCTTGACAGATAGCTCTAGTGAGTGTGGAAAGTGGACGTAAGACGAGGAAGTGAAATACCCAAACGTGAACTGCAGTCTTCCTCAGTGGTTGCTATAACCTGTCTCTGGAAGGGCCACATCAGGGGACACTAGATTTCTGTGGTCAAGTCTATCTGTCTAGAGACTGAAGGCTCTCTGCCAACATGTCTCCCACTTGCCAGATGTTCACTGAAGTGGTGTGGGTGACTTATTAAGGTCACCATACACCCCAGTACTTCCACAGTTGGATGCCCTCTTACTCAAGAGGCAATTGTGGGGCCCATCCTTTCCACTCTGGGTGAACAGTACTGTATCCACTACCAGAGCCATCCTACCCCCTAAGACTGTCCATCGTCTGGGTGGGAGTTACTAAATTCAGGAAAGGACAATGAAGAGAAAAAGAATTAAATTTACAAAACTTTTTACTACATCAGCAAGGAACATAACTCATTTCCGAAAAGATTCAATTTCCGATCTCTACGGATTACGCAACTTATTTGCTCAACTCAAACACCTGCTGCGGTCATCTGCATGAGATAATTCTTCATTTCCTTGCCAGCATTAAAAGACCAAATTACCCTGGGCCTCTGACATGGTAGCTACGTTGTCGGAGACTGAGGTCTGAGGCTATTGAATAATACAATCGGCGGGTTCATGGATTTCCGTCTGGTATGCAGTTGAACGCTTGTGAAAATGAGTTCCGACAGCCACCTTCAACCTACCCTCTGGCCTGAGAATTTTACTGAAGATCTTGTCGGAAAGCAGCCCTCTTGTCTGAAGTTGTGTCTGAGCAAAGTGAGTGTTGAAGAGTAAGATACAGAAGGACCGTGCACAGCTGTCCATCACGGAGCCTTTAACCTGTTCTTTGTTCATGAGACAAGACGGCTTTCTGGATGCATGGTGCAGTCAGCCATGTGGCACATGCTGTCAGGAACACTTGACATTGTCACACTGAAGGGCCTCCCCCTCATTGGCTGGGGCAGTCACGTGATGTTCAGTGAGACTTAGCTATCAATAAAGCATGGTACGGTAAAACTGCCCAAGTGAAGCATCAGCACAGAGAACTATAAGCTGCTGCATGGTTTGTAAGCATTGGAAAGGAAAGGCCCCGGCCTGTCTTCTCAGATAGCTTGACCAGCACTCTATGGTGTCTCCCCATCTACCCTTGTTTAGCAAGAGGAAAAGTGAGAAATTGTCCTGTGTTGACGAGAAGTGTCTGGGGACCAAAGCACGAAATTGTCTTTATTTCTATATACATGAATTATGTGTAGTTTTGCCTGAGGTAAGTCTGAAGGGACAGACAGAAAGAAGGAGAGGTGAAGGAGGAAGAGGAGGGAGAGGAGGAGGAGGAAGAGGAAGAGGAGGAGAAGAAGAGGAAGAGGAGAAGGAGGACAAGGAGGAGGAAGAGAAGAAGAAGAAGAAGAAGGAGGAGGAGGAGGAGGAGGAGGAGGAGGAGGAGGAGGAGGAGGAGAAGAAGAAGAAGAAGAAGAAGAAGAAGAAGAAGAAGAAGAAGAAGAAGAAGAAGAAGAAGAAGAAGAAGAAGAAGAAGAAGAAGAAGCAGCTTTCTTTCTTCTTGGTGAAGAACAGGAAGAAGCTGTCAGCTGTCAGCTACTCTATTTCCTGGCTAAAAGGTTCTATGATCCTTTTGTCGTTAGGTATTTATTTTGTTTTACAATAAAAACAGTGGTCACTAACCCACTGTCATGCAAAATACGACAGTGCTGAACCTTCTCTCCAAGATAAACAGGTCTGAAAAAAATGACGTTTTAAGTTTTTAATTTTAAAAGCTATGGAAGGTCTGGTGAGAGGGCTCGGCAAGTACACATGCTTGCTGGCAAGCCTGAAGACTTGAGCTTGGCTTCCCAGGACCAACATGGTGGAAAGAAAGAACCAGTGCTCCAAAGGTGACATCTACCATTCATATGCATGTACATGCACACTATACACACACACACACACACACACACACACACACACACACACACACACACAATGTCATAAAGACTTTAACACTGTGGAAATGTCATCACTGCTTTTTCAATATCTAAATATCCTATCTAGAAGGCTGAAGTGTTATGAAATCAATGGTTAAAACCTACCAAAACACAAACATAGCTTTGTTCTCTGACACTCACCTTACTTCTTATAAGAATAAGATTTGAGAGGACTGGAGAGATTTCTCTGTGTTTAGAACAATCTACTAGTCTTCCAGAGGACCCAGGTTCAATTCTCAACACCAAGATGGTGGCTCATAATAATCTATAACTCCAGGGGATCTGCTACCTTCATCTGGCCTATATAAGCAAAGCCCACATGTGCAAATACATGCAGATAAATACACATGTAAAAAATAAATAAATGTTTTAAAGACAGAACACTTAAAAGGTAAACTAAGTAGAGATTGCCATAATCTATTTTGAAGGTCTACATGATAAACATGTACCTTTGGTTAGTGAGGAGACAGAAACATCAATATGCAGAAATGTTTCCCAGATATGCAGAAGACATCTCCTGTGAAAGACACTAATTTCAAGCAAGAATTCAAGTTTTCAACCCGGGGGAAGAAAAGATTTGTTTTGTATGTGCGTACATATTTTGCTTAAATTTGAAAATTACATGGCTTGCTGCTTTCCCCTCTTTGGCCATCATTAAAGGGGGCGGCAACACCGACCTCCTGGGACTTCGAGATTATGTGGAGAATAAATAAGCTGAATATGTTTTGATTGAGTAGTCAAGCCTGCACCTTCCACCCCAGGAAAACAGACACAAGGGAAATAGGGAGGTTTGGACTTCTTTTTCTACCTGGCTAACCAGAATGAACAATAATGACAATGATTCAGGGCTGGAGAGACAGCTCAACCTTTAGACCCCACATTGCTCTTGCAGAAGACCTGAGTTCAACTCCCAGCATGCACAGCGGACAAATCACAGTTGTCTGTAAACTCTAGTTCCAGGAGATGCAACGACTCTATTCTGACCCCCACACCTTCACACACACACACATAATTTAAAAATAATAAAATAAATTGCCAACAAATTAAAAAGAACACAACAAATTAAAAAGAAAATGTCTTGTGTATGATAATGTCTGACAAGAATATGTAAGCAGCCATGAATCTGTTAAGGCAGTCTTCTGTCTATCTGTGAGATGCGGGATTTAACAACAGCATCTGATTTCTGGAACATCCTCCTCAATCCTGGCATCCTCCCTTCAAGAGCTGCAAATGTTTCAAGCATGTCACTGGCTATTCCATCTACAGATTCTGGCAGGAGCAAAATGGCTGGGGCACGAGTCTTCTGACTCTGTGTCCTGCCTCCTCTTGAGTACAGGATGCATCGGTGAAAAGCATCCTGGGAGACTGATGCCTCTTGCAGACAGCTCTGCCATCTCGCCCTCTCTCGCCCCAGCATCGCTCTTGACATAAAGAATGAGGCAGAGGGATCTGGAGGTCTTAATGACGGATGTCCTAATGGTGCCACAGCACAGCTCCCTCTGCACAACTGAGTAAATCCGGTTTATAGATGCTTCGATGTTTTTAGAGTTTGCGAGAGGTTAGGGAAATACTAGCTTCTGTGCAAGATTGGAACCTGGGCTCTGTGAATGAGAAACTGAGAGGATTAGGGCTAAGATGAGTCTGTATAAGGGCGATTCTATCACAGGTTTCACTTTGCAAATCTCTTCCTGACATCAAGAGGAGTTTTCACTAAGAGCCACGAAGGTTTCCTTTGTACTAGGGACTGATTACTCTGTCCCAACAGACCAGAAGTCCTCGGGAGGTGACATCATGTCCTTGTAACTTCAGCAGCTCCCAGTTTGCCAGAACGAGGTTGATAGGAGAGCCGTGAAGGCGAGGGCAGAATCCTGGTTGTTATGCCTGCTGTGTGGCTGAAGATTAAGGAACAGCTCAGCCACTGTCCCTTACTCTCTCGTTGTCAGAAGGTAAACAATCCGGAAATTAGCACAAGACATTGCAGGAATAATGAGTCTACCTCGGTGTCAGTGGTGTCCCAGGTCTCCAATCTGAAAATCAACGTTAGCTTCTAGCATTTGCGCAGGTAACCACTGTTACCTCAGCATGACCCTGTGATACACACAGCATCTCTGTGAAGGAAGATTTGCACTGTGTAGGGATAAAACGGGAATTAGTCAATACACCGAGTGACCAAGAAAAGCATAAGGGGTGTCTTAGTCAGGGTTTCTATTCCTGTACAAACATCATGACCAAGAAGCAAGTTGGGGAGGCTTACACTTCCACATTGCTGTTCATCATCAGAGTAAGCCAGGGCTGGAACTCATACAGGGCAGGAAGCAGAAGCTGATGCAGAGGCCATGGAGGGATGTTTCTTACTGGCTTGCTTCCTCTGGCTTGCTCAGCTTGCTTTCTTATAGAACCCAAGGCCACCAGCCCAGGGGCCTCCATTAGACCCAGCTATAAGGCATTTTTTCAAGGGAGGCTCCTTTCTCTGCAATAACTCCAGCTTGTGTCAAGTTGATACACAAAACCAGCCAGTAGGGGCTCAGCAGGTCAAGTGTTTACTGCGCAAGTGTTAGGACCTGAGTTCAGACTCCGAGAAGCTACACAAAGCTGGACCAGGGCAATGCATCTTTAACCTGAGTAATCCTAGGACAAAGAAAAGTTACCAAAAGCTTGAGGATGTGTGTGTGTGTGTACACATGATTGCACTGCCAAGGAGGCCAGAAGGAAGGGTTGGAGGTCCTGGAGCTGCAGTGGGTCTGAGGCACAGTGCTGAAGTGAACAGTCTGTACCAGAGAACAGCAAGTTCTCAATCACTCGGCTCCCTTTTAAGCAGCATATGGTATAAATTAAATTTAAATGATGTGTGTGAGGCTAGAGAAGCGGTTCCATAGTTAAGGCAAGTGCTTACCACACATGTGTGAGGACCATAGTTTAGATCCTCTAATCCAAGTGAATGTTTGAGAGACAGAGGCAGGGATCCCTTGGGCAAGCTGGCTAGCCTTACAAGTTACATTGGTAAGGTCAGTGGCTAAGGTAGACGGCAATTAAGGAAGATACCCAATGTCAAACTCGAGCCTGCACACAAACATGTGTGTGCACTGCACCCACACAGAGCCATGAACATGCACACACACACACACACACACACACACACACACACACACACACACACACCTTTACTTTTCTAAATGAAATGGTTGACTTAATCTTGCTTGAATGCCCACTAGGTAGTGCTCGGCAGAAATGGACTGAAGAAAAGAAAGGAGTACTCAGCCAGAAGGTCGCACCATGAGGCCTCAAAGCTAAACAATTTTAGGGTTTACTTAGGCTTTGTGGAAATGCTGGCAAATATATACACACACAGACACACGCACACACACACAGAGACACAGACACACACACAGAGACACACACAGACACACACACACACACAGACACAGACACACACATAGACATACACACACAGACACACACAGACACACACAGACACACACAGACACACACATAGACATACACACACAGACACAGACACAGAGACACACAGAAAGACACACACACAGACACAGACGCACAGACGCACAGACACACAGATACACAGAAAGACACACACACACAGACACACATACACACAGACACACACACACACACACATACACACACACACACACACAGAGGAAGATGCTACATCCTTATCCATGGTACTTCTTACTTACAGTCACGTATTCCTTACAGGAAGCATCCACTTAGTGTCTGGCAAATGTCGCTCACCTGTGCTGATGCACATAGAGCATGCTTACATTGATCAACACAAGCAAAAGTGCTATGACCCCGTGTTTCATCACAGTGTCCAAAGAGAAGGCAGCATGGCCCGCAAGGAATGGAAGGAGCCCTTAGACGTCAATAAACTGACTTGGCTCCCATTTATCTACAGAGGTTGGCTTCCATGGCCTCGGGGTGTATTGGTCTACCTGACTGTGAGGAGGAGGGTTGTTAGTGGAAGCCTACACACGAAAAGGAGCTGTTATGAGAAAGAAGATTACATTGTGAATGTTTTAAAATAGCACCTCTGTCAGTAACAGAAGCAGCTTTTGGCATCAAGGACCTACACAAGCACAAACACTGATCATCAATAACCCATCGGGCTCTGTCTTATCTTAACTTCCCATTGGCCTGTTGATGCCTTTCAAAGTTGTGGTGAATGGTTTTGCTTTCTATGGTAGTTTGTCTCCAGGGGGAACACTCAGCCTTCTTGAAATGTTCAAACAGAATTTAACTCCGAAATAATAACAGGTTAATAAAATCCTTCGCAATCTGGGCTTACCTAACCATTCCAACTACTTCAAGTTTCTCAGTACGACAATGCCCTTTTCTACACGCACAAACATGTACAGACACATACAAGCACACATGCACACAAGTACACACTCCTTCTTCTAGGCCCCGGCTTCACATACAGTGGGGTTTCAAACCCATATGGGGTGGAACCATTAAAAGTGGGGGTTATTTTTCAAATAACGGTAGTAAACAGCTTCTGAGCAAACCATAACCAAAAATCAATTTGAAATCAAACATGGATTGAGTCCAGAAACTTCTGGCACTGCTTACCCACAATGCACCTCAACTCGACTCCAACATTGGTTCTGAGGATTTTGCTCTGCACACACAGTCGTGGCACACAATCCGTGAAACAGTTCAACCAGCAGTCAAAGAACTGCAGGCAGAGAGCTTCGACTGCACACACACGCACCCACGTACAAACACACACACACACACACACACACACCCGCGCGCGCGCGCGAGTGCGCGCACACACACATGCACACACACATCCTGTTCTTGCAGGACACAAGGTATGGAAAATGAAGCCCTTTAATATCTCCCTACCATTGCTCCTCAGCACATAAGTAGTAAGTATTAACTTAGTGTGCCTTTGGACGATGCTGAGTTAGAATGCCTGATTTTTAGAAATGACCATTTTCAGTTGCTGAGCTGTCTTTTGCTTAAGGAAATAAGTAAGTGAATAAATAAATCTTAAGTAAGTTTTGACTTGGTATAAGAATAGAATTGCCAACAATTCCAAAGCTGGCACAAAGATATTTAAAATACCTTAATACTTACGTATTATTTGAAGTAGCATTCTCTGCACTGATGAGTATGAAATAATCAACTATCAAAGACATCAAAGATGCTGTATACAGTGCAGTGTCAAATGTCAAGATAGTGTGCTTTATGCAAAAAAAATAAGGCATCCATGCATTGGTATCCAAAATCAATTTTACCTTCAATAAGTGACACAATTATAACACAAAGACAATTCTTTGTCTAAAAATACATTTTGATGATTCATCATTAGCGATAGTTTTGATAGTCTTCCTATTTCCTCGACTCAGTGAGGTTTTATAAGACTTTCTTGGGCAACAGTGAGTCACAGGGCAGACACTTGAAGCTGCAGCTCTGACCATGCCTTCATCCCCCTTACTCCTCTTTGAACCCCTGTTCCCCATAAGCTTCTCCCTCCTCCCTAAACCCCACAGATATAATTTTGACTCTAACCATCCCACCTCTTTACATCCTGAAAACATTTCCCAGCATATCGATGTGGGATTTCCTCTTCTGCTCCTAACCTTCTTCTTACCATAGCGTTTCCTGAACCTAACACCGGATAATTACAGATGTCCTTGTCTGTCTGCTCTTCTGAATACTGAGGTCCTTGAGTTCAGGTGCCGTTTGCTATGCAAAGCCACGTCTCTAGCACTGGCCATGCTGATGTCTGCAGAGTCAACAATTTGGAAAGTGGATCCAACCAGCTATGAAGGAATGATGGATTCCGGGGAGGTCAGGAAGTCTCCTCACCCAGTTTTCCGGAGCCTATCTCCCTGAAAATGCTTCAGACACAGCTTGGTTCGGCTTAAACACAACAGAGAGCCTTCATCTTCTGGGGTTTGACACTAACACAGCTATCTGAAACAAGGGTCAGATCCTGACACTTCAAAGGAAGGTGTCCCTGAGGTCAGAGGATGCCTGAACATTTACACACCCATCACCCATCAGTCTTAGATGAAGCAGAATATCACATCTTTCTTTCTGTTTTTGCTTGAGATGTTCACTGTCTGAAGATCTTGGAGTCCAGAATCCCTCTCAGACCCACCTAATAATCAGTAGACTGCCATTTTGGACACTGGTGGTTTTAGGTATATAACTCTTTATTTTTAAACTCTTCTCTCTCTCTCTCTCTCTCTCTCTCTCTCTCTCTCTCTCTCTCTCTCTCCGTGTGTGTGTGTGTGTGTGTGTGTGTGTGTGTGTGTGTTGGGGTGTGCACAAACATACTAAGGTGCCCTAAAAAGGATGCTGGATCCCCTGGAGCTGGAGTTACAGGGTGTTTTAAGTTGTGTGTTATCTGATGTGAGTACCAGTGATGGGACTTGAGTCCTCTGCGAGAGCAGCAAATGCTCATAACAGTTGAGACATATCTACAGGCCACTACACCATTGTTTAAAGCACAAATTAGTATATCTTCCTGTTTGTAGTGTAGCAAAATATACAAAAGGCTGCAATATATCCATACATTTTGAGGAAGTGGTTAACAATCCAGATGTTTTAAAATAACAAGGGAGATTTGGTTTTGATGCAGTTAATACTTAAACTACATTATTAACTGGAAAAATAAGACTTCAGGAGACCAAGCATCTTTACTTTGTATGCCTTTAAGGTTATGGATGGATGCAAACAGGAGAAAACTAAAAGTGAAAGAGATATTTTCAGGTGGCGAGATGGCATGTGATTTTCATTATTTTCTTTCTCTCAATTTTAGCCAATAGAAAATGGCTGAGGCCATCGTGCTAAGTGAAATAAGCTATACAGAAAGGGTTATTGTGAAAAACAGACAAGTATCACACACTTTGCGGTGTGGTCATGGAAACATATTCATGCATGTGAACGTAACATGAGAGCAGGAAGAGTGACTATCTGTGAGGAGGTGACAGTGTTGGAAATGAGAGGTCATGTGGATGGGGGTGACGTGAGAGAGGAGGGATGGCATAGGTGTGGATGTGTGGTGAGGAAACCCATTATTTTGTACTCTAAACATAAAAACAATAAAATCGGGACCAAGTTTTATTATTTTTGAAATGTCTCTACCTACAGAGAGAGTTTCCGTGTCTGCTAAAGGCTTCTCACAAGTACATTCCCACATAAGAAAGAACTGGAAATTGGACTGCTATGTATCCACTGGGCTCTAACTTATTAAATGGTGGCATTGCTCATGGAGTGTATCTGCTCAAACTGTTTACAGGTGTTATTATAGAGGGAGTCCTAGAATGTATCAACATTATTATAGAGGGAGTCCTAGAATGTATCAATATGTGAAGGAAGCAAGGCGTTAACCCATGTAGATGGCGTGCTTCCGTCACCAAGAACTGGAGAAACATAATAAAACCCATGCAAACACACATGTAGACACATAATTCACATATACCTATGTATGCACACACAGAGGCATATACCCACAGACACATGCACACAGTTGCACACATACATACACACATGTACAGATACACATACAGACACATGCACACATGCATGCACCCATGCCTACATTTGAAAAGAGTCTGGAGAGATGATGATTCTGTGGGTAAAGGTACTTGCTTCCAAGCCTGAAGACCTGAGTTCTATTCCTAGGACCCACAGAGTTGAAGGATAGAACTGACTCTCACCAGTTGTCCTCTGACCTGGGCACATGTGTCCTGGCATGTGGCTACACATATATACACATGCACACAAAATATAAAATTTTAAAATGTTAAAAATAATAGTAAACAAAGCCAAAGATGAACTCTCATTGAAGTCAAGTGTTTCGTGTCAGAAAGACAGCCTGGGGAAGGACAGGGCTAGCTGACATGCAGTTTTACAAAGTTTATTTAGAATCCACTCTAATATCTCACATACTTTTTAATGAAACTAAACTAAATGAGAAACATCCATCACTTGAAAGTAAGACAAAAACAAAACCCAAGGGAAGACAGAGATGGTATTGGACTTTCCTAGAAAATACTCGCCATCATTTTAATACCTTTTAATTGGGCTGTAAGTCTTCCCCAAGATATGGATGACAGGGGAAAAAAAGAATATGGAAACAACATAAAATTCCTGTGTTTACCAGGTGAAGACCATGTTGTCATTTTAGCTCTCACTGTAGATGCCACAAGCTTACAAGTCACCTTAACCAGTTTACATTTTGGCATAAGGGAAAAATAGGCCTAAATATAAAGTGACCAGTCAATGCAAGCATGTGACATTAAGATTATTGGTAGAACCTGGTGGTTGAGCACCGCCTAGCATCCTGATAGCCCAGTACCTTCTACCGATTGCTCAATGTCCCCTGTGCTGAATTTAGTGGGGACCTCTTCAGATCAACATATGAGTCATGTTCAAGTTTGGACTGCATAATCAAATGTTAAGTGATCAGCTGGGTCTACCAGCAAAAAATGTACTGTACGCGATGGCGGAGTCTGAAGACGGGAAGAAAGCAGCATGGTTAGGTGCTGATGGGGAGTTCAACCTATCTGCACACACCTCCTTCTCACTATGCAACTATGAGCAGGAAGGTATTTGCAGATTTCTGAAGCACAGCAAGAGCACCGGTTGCCTTGAAGCCACAATGATGCTCAGAGCTCCAGGTGCTGGGTGGGTGGGGAACACAAAAATACCCAAACAAATAAATGAACAGAACAGACAACGACAATTCAGGATTGCCCTCTCTACCATTTGTGGTTTGGGAAATACATCCCTACCATGTTCATTTTGATATAAATTGCTATTTCATTTAACTTTTTATATTTACCAGACATTCATAAATAAATAACTATCAAAAGTCTGCTGAGAGGTCTGGCTTCTCCGAAGCGTCTGTTTCTACACTTACAACCTTCATGTATTCCTCACAACCCGGGTATAGAATTTACAAGAAAAAGATCCTGGCTTATAGCACTTCCAGACACAAACTGCTCCAGTTTTTACTACTCCAATAAAAGCAAGGAACCATAGATCCTCTGTTTTCCTCTCTCATGGGGGAGCCATACTTTGCCCAGGTTGAATTTGCTGTGCATGTAGAATTCTGCACATTCCTCAGAACTTTCTGGACACTTCGAATACTGAAGCCCTGAGGCTATAAATAGAATAGCGGGAGTCTGAGGAAGTGGCACTAATTTCACAGGCACACGGGCACAGTCACAGGTCTGTCACTCCAGGGAGCCCTCATAAAAGGAAACACTGGGTAGAAGGAATTTTGTGCTGCATTTTCTCCTTTGTTGTGAGCCTGGGGTGCACATGTCATAGAAACAATGATCAACCACGTAACAAAAGGCACAGATGATAGAATCTGGAAGGAAGTGTACCATGGGCATGGCTGGTGGGCTGCCCAGCAAAGAAATCCCTCTCCCTCTACCTCTCTCTCTCCCGTCCCTGTCCCTCTCCCTGTCCCTCTCCCTCTTCCTCCCCCCATTTGTACAAGAACATGCAAACAAGCACGTTCACACATAAAGACAGAGGTTAATCTTGGATGCCTTTCTGACTTAATCTCCACCTTACTTTTTGAGACAGGATGTCTCATTTTTCCCCAGAGCTTGCTTATTTGACTGGACTGCCTGGACAGTGAGCCCTCAGGATCCACCCATTGCTACAGCCCAAGCTCCATGATTACCAGTACGCATCACCAGTTTGTAACATGTGGGCTTAAGATTGAACTTGGTCCTCATACTTGCCCAACAGACACTCTACTGACTGAACCATCCCCTTGGCATATCTGTTTTGTACAGTACGTTTCTTACTTTAATTAACAGATTACTAGGTTAAATTAACTGGCATATTAGTTATTGGGTAACAGTGACAAGGTCGCTCAGAAGGGTAGAAAATTCTGTGAATCTAAAGGGCATCTGGGTGAAGCTGTGTGGCTCCCAGAATTTCTGGAAGGCATCCATCAGTGAAAACGGACAAACCTGGCTGTGCATGTGGGCTGAATGGGAAGCAGAAACAGAGGGCTGATGCTGCAGAGGGCACAGGCTTGAAGAGCTTTACGTGGTGGTTTAGTTTCAGTGTCCACTTAGCCGGGTTTGGGTCACCTAGGAGACATGCCTCTGGGAAAGCCTGGGAAAACAGTGCTGAGAGAGCCTTGTCTAACTGAGAAGACCCAGTGTGAAAGGTGCATGAGCCACTGTTCACTGGGGTGGTGTCCTAGACTGGATGAAAAGGGACTTAGAGTAGGCAGAGAGCCAGCATCCAACCCCCGCCACTCTCACTTTCCCGATCCATCAGGATGCAAGGAGTTACAGCCACGTCTATCTACTTCCCAGAAAGCCACCAGGCCTCCCCCTCTGAGGTGGATTGCACCTTGTGGGACTTCGAGCCAAAACATCAATTTGAAGTCATTTTCAAGATGACTGAGATCCGCACTGCGCAATTTTCAGCCCTAACCTGGTTCACTGCTTTCCGTTTCCTTCCCTTTACCAAGAAGAGATTTGGAAAAGTAAAAAGCCAATGGATATATTCGGGAAATGACACATCTGTAAATTAGCATTTACACCAGCAACAGTCTCACAAACTAACATATCTGTTTTGCAAATAAGGAGACAGACACAGAAAATGAAGTCACATGCCCAGAACCAGAGTTGATAAATGCATACATGTGTGGCGCCATTTGAGTTCAGTGGAGATGAGTCTTTTGATGTCACTGCCTCATTGTTAGTTACCTATTTGCTTATGACATGGGCAATGCTTGAAATACAAGACTCTTTGTGGTTATAAATAAAACCTGAACACAGTTGAAAGACCAAGAAATCAGCCCCCGCTGTATGTGGAAAGTTGACATTTAGACCTAATAAATTCAGGAGAGGGAACCCATCAGGCAGTTTGGGCATGAACCCCCAAGAGCAATCAGTCTAGTTTTTGTCCCCAACAATCAGTTCTGTCCTGGCCTGAGGGTGCCCAAATTGGTTAGGAACACTGCTTCCTGTTCTAGAGTCTGGTTTTTATCTTCTCTCTGTCTCTGTCTCTGTCTCTGTCTCTGTCTCTCTCTCTGTGTGTCCCTCTTTCTGTCTATGTGTGTGTGTCTCTGTTTCTCTGTCTCTCGTTGTCTCTGTCTCTCTGTCTCTCTTTCTGTCTTTGTTTCTGTCCCTATTTCTGTCTCTCCCTCTCTCTCTCTCCCTCTCCCTTCCCCATCCTCTCTCTCTGTCTCTCTCTCTGTCTCTCTCTGTCTCTGTCTCTTCCTCTCTCTCTCTCCCTCTCCCTTCCCCTCCTCTCTCTCCCTCTCCCTCTCCCTTCCCCCTCCTCTCTCTCTCTGTCTTCTCTCTGTCTCTGTCTCTCTCTGTCTCTGTCTCTCCCTCTCTCCCTCTTCCTTCTGCCTCCTCTCTCTCTCTCCCTCTCTTCCTCTCTCTCTCTCTCTCTTCCTCTCTCTCTCTGTCTCTCTCTCTATGTCTCTCTCTGTCTCTCCCTCTCCCTTCCCCCTCCTCTCTCTCTCTCTGTCTCTCCCTCTCTTCCTCTCTCTCTCTCTCTCTCTCTCTCTCTGTCTCTCTCCCCACCCCAACAGAAACTTAATGAACATGCCTGCATGGAAGCTATTCCTGACTCCTTTGGCCCCTGAAGGTTTTTGCTACTCCACAATAAAAACACTAGGAACAGCACACGAACAACTTGTGTTTGGGACAAGCAGAATGAAATGCCTGGTAAATCCTTACTACCTCTGGAACTGGAGCAAATACAACCTCTGGACTTGAACAAGTCACTTGTGCTAAATGAAAAAGAATGCAAGTACTCTTAATGTCTTCTACTGTTTGTAGAAGACCCGTCCTCATGGCCGGCCTCCATGCATTTGGGAGAATAGGACATGGGTTGCTTTCATATGCCAACAGCATAACCAGTGGCGTTTTCACTGAATTCGTTATCAGGTAATCTTGGTAGGAAATCAGAGAATGATTCCACAGAGGCCTTAGTCCTCCCTTGGTCTCACATTGAAATGAAGTCTGGAGAAGCCTTCATGGACCATGCTGAGGAATGATGGGAGAGAAGTGACAGAAGGGATCCTGGGTAACAGGTATGGAGGAGAAGGATCTAGAGGTGAGACGTGGACTGGTCCACCCACGAATCCTCCCAGGGTAGGAGGTACAAAGACGTCTCAATGGTTACTTCCTCTCTACTCTTTTGTTCCATTATTTTCCTTTGTCACCAAAATAAGTCAGGTCCCTTATTATCAAGGCAACAAAACCTGGTCACAGTGAGGCTGGCTGAAATAATTTCTATGCCTCTCTGCAAACAGGACTAGACAACACTAGCTAAAAGTGAGGCCTTCCTAAGTCTTAGCAAATAAGGCTAAATGGTTAGCAGTCGAGGTCAGCCTAGAGTGGGAACAGGACATTTGAAAGGACATAAGGAAGGGGTCTGGGGTCGAGATCTGGTTTGGTAAGCCAGAAGCCCTGGGTGCCATCCTGAGCACCAGGAAGAAGAGAAAGGTATATACTGATAGATCTATTAACAAACATTAACGGGTCATATGTATAATTAGAAATGAATATATTCCCGTGTATTATTTATTTTTAAATTAGTTGCTTGCTACTAGTGTTGGATCAGATGCTCACACCCAGAAACTAGTAGGAGAAAAATCTACTGTTGCAAGCTAGACAGGAGACAGTACCTGGGGATAAAAATATGTCATTTGTGTTTAAGACCTTTTCCCATTAGATTTAACTCTAGGGCAAAAGGATGAGAGAGAACAAACCACAACTAAGAATTTATAGTGCTAGTACTTAACCCAGCACTTTTCCTTCTCCATGACAGGAGGCAGAAGACCAGGTTAACCCCACGTGTCAAGAATTAAACTGTTGGACTTGGCCTTGCTTTCACCTCTGAGGTATTTCTGTGGGAGCCTGGGGTTTTCTTTCCGGGGTGATTGGCCACGAGAGAATTTCATGGACAAGCCGAGAGACAAAAGGGGAACATGGACGTATTCCTACTCCCTCACAGAACCGCAGAGAGAAAGGCCGCTTTGGGCCCATATCTGGAATCAGTTTTATGAGAGAAAAGGCCATTGCTAACATTAGGGGCAGACTCAAGGATGAGTCCTTTAACCATTTTAGTCCATTTCTGCCTGGAGATTTCGTGGTCCAGCAGAAAGGGTTTTCATACAAGAGAAGACATTTGTTCTCCAATATACAAGAGCGTGCACCTTCAGAGGAATGCTTTATTCTCTGAGATTTTGATGGCTGTGTGACTATGAGACTGTGCTGTCAAAATATGATTGACATATTTATGAAATACCTCTTCACGCTGACAGTTCTGCAGAGCTAAACTTCCCTTTTAAACCACAAGATAATAGAACTCTCCATTAGACTATATTTTCTAAGCAAACTTAATCCTCTACACATTCATAATAAGCTCAGCTAAATATTGCACACGGAGAATATGAGAACTTTTAAGTATATGCTAATTATAAAATTAAAATAATATATTCATTTGGGGGCACAGGCTGTAAGACAGATGTTCATTTCCATGAGTTTTTCTCACATACAAAATCCCTAAAACTTTCAGTGCACCAAGATGAGTTTAAGTTTAAAACTTAAGAAGCTGCTTTGTTCTAGAAAGTGGTACGGAGGTCATAAGACCCATAAGACTCTTATAATTTGTGGATAGAGAAATGTCTCCTTTCTTTGTCCTCTTCCGAACTCAGCAAAAGCTTCTCTCAGCAGGGACACATTCATTAAGCCCCCTCATCCTGCAGTAGGAATTTGGGGGAAAGGTCTCTCAGGAAAATGAATGCATTGAGATGTAATTCACTGTTTTAGGACGTGATATTTCCAAAGAATGTAAGGCAAGAAGAGAAGAAAAGAAATGTAAGTAGTGAGGTGTGAACAACCCATCTGATCATGCAGAAAATGGGGTAGCATTCTTTACACTGGGGAGTGTTTTGTACAGGTGGGTCCTGAGTCAGGACTTTCTATGACACTGTCAGCAAAACCCTCTTATCTAGCTTCCATTAATTTCCTCAACTGCCTGTAAGACTTATGTATTTGTTTTATTTAAGTGTGTGAGTATTTGCCTTTATGAGTTTACACACATCACATGCATACAGAGCCTGAGAAAGCCAGAAGAGGGCATCAGATGCCCTGGAACTGAAATTACAGGCAATTGTGAGCCACCGCATGGGTGCTGGGAACTGAACCGTGTCCTCTGCAAGAGCAGTAAGTGTTCTTAAGTACTGATCCATCTCTCCAGCCCTCCTCAAGAATCTGTAAGTAAAAATGTAATTGTCTTCTCTTGTGGCAAACAAATAATTAAATCTGGTCCCATCTATTGATCTATTCATCTATTATATTGAGAACTCTGTATATCAATATATTATATAGTTAGAAATATATACATATAATTATATATGTATATACATATATAATTATTTTCCTATGCTCTGAATACTAGACTTCATTCAGTACATGGAATAAATAATCCCTTTAAAAGTTGTCATCACTACAACTACGAAAGGGACTATCATTTTATCATCCTGTGCAACTCATTTCTGGGCATCAAATAAGTCTATATTAGCGTGCTAGGAAGGCAATTCTAGTAGTGTCTAGGTTTTTGTTTCAAATGATTGTCTGTTATGCTATAATGTGTTCTTCGTTCAAAAGAGAGATAGGGAGGGAGGGAGGGAGGAAGGAAGGAAGGAAGGAAGGAAGGAAGGAAGGAAGGAAGGATAGATGGATGGATGGATCCTGAAAATGTCTGAACAGCACACATTCCAAATTGGCCTTGTGCCTAGTTAAGCATTATTTGTTACTTTGTTCTCAGACACAGTTATCCCAGTGCCTGCTAGTGGGAGGAAACTGGTATGACATCAAGGCGTGTCAATTTTGAAACAAAATTTTATACTTGACACGACTGGAGTAAATGCCTTTATGTTGGAAGGAAAAGAAATCCGATGGATGATGATGTTTGCCGCAGACATGACCTAGGGAGCAAACTGCTTGCCATGCAAACCTGACAACCAGAGGTCAGAGCCCCAGGACTCATGCAGAAAGCCAGATGTAGTAGCATGCATCTGTAATCCTAGCAGTCCTACTGTGAGAAGGGAGGCAGAGCCAGAAGCTTGCTGACCAGGTAGCCTAGTATGTGCAGCCACCAGGAGACCTTGCTTCAGGACAGGATGATAGGAGACACACACACACACACACACACACACACACACATCCATTCCTGACACACATGCACTGCAATGTTTAAATGTTTCAGTGCCTCTGTTTAAACTAACTACATCATACAATGTGTGCTGCCTACGGACTGGATCCTTTGAGGATTCCTTTCTCTGGATTATTTTAAGCTGATCGTGCAGTTCGAAAGAGCAGGAGCGTGAGACACATTCTGAAGGTACCCAGCTCTTCCAGAGACTTAAGAGAAAAAAAATCCCTATCTTTTGTGTTTGGTGTTTTTAAAGGCCACTTCTACCTTGTGCAGCAATGTCTTGGCTGTGCTTTCCCCCCCACAAATGATGTGTAATATTGTACATAAAGGGCCAAGCAAGACTTGCAAAGGAAGTCAAAACTCTCATCTGACAGAAGAAGCCACACACAAAGAAGGACCATAGGAGATGCTGTGTGATCAAAAACACACACCTTCTTTCTTCCTCTCGGGATGGACACAAAACCAGGAGCCGGTACTTTGTAGGGTGAAGCAGCTAATGGGGACTTGTCATCGTGGCCCAGAGAAACCTACGTTCTATGTTCACTCAACAGATAGTGAATTCAGGGCTTACAGACAAATATTGTTCTGAATACATAAAAAAAATCAAGAAAAATACAAACCGTGAATAAAAAAATTAATCATTTAGCATATGCTATTATAATAGAGTTTATATTCAGTGAGATGTGGAATACAAAGATATATATATATACATATATATGTGTATATATATATGTATATATAATTTTCTGTTTAACTTATTTTATGCCCTTTTACATGATTGTTAATTTTTTCAAACTTAGCTTTTTTTTTTAGGATTTCTTTATTTTTCAAGTAAAGTGTGTGTGTGTGTGTGTGTGTGTGTGTGTGTGTGTGTGTGTGTGTTTGGATATGTGCACATGAGAGATGTTTCCACAGAGGTCAGAGAGGGTGTCAGATTCCCTGGAGCTGAATGGTGGGAGGTAGTGAGTGACTCAATATAAGTTCTGGGGACATAACTCAGGTCTTTTGCTCGTAAGCTCGGAGGCATCTCTCTGGGCCTCTGTAATGATTTTTATGGAAATTATTAGAACTTCCCTGGACATTTTTGTCTAACAGTGAATATGTATAAGCCCTTTACCCTGAGCTTGCAAAGATAAAATTAAATTGTTTGTTTTTATATAAGAGAACTATAAGGAACTTATTTTCACTGGGCGACACATAAGTGGTGACGCCAAAGATATGAAACTTAAGAGTTGTGGTCAAGATGGAAACAGAAAAGGCTCAAAGGAACAATATTGCTGCACACCTGGGTTGACTGGAGGAAGGACTAGGCTGGCTTCAAGGCTTCTGAACACATACTTGCTGGAAGGAGAAAGCTACACTTAACGCTGGCTATTGTGATAGTTAGTCAACTGTCAGCTTGACAGAATCTGGAGATTCCTGGGCCTCTAGGTATGTCTGTTTGGGGGGGCTACCTTGATTGTATTAACTGATGTAGAAAGTGCTGCCCACTGTGGGCGGCACCATCCCCTGGCTGGGATCTTGGACTGAGCAGAGGAAGGGAGCTGAGCAGCAGCATACATCACTCTCTGCCTCCTGATGGTGCAGGCGATGAGAGCAGCTACTTCTGTCTCCTGCCACCTTGATATCCCTGCCTTGATGGTCTGTGAGCTTAAATAAATCTTTTCTCTATTAAGTTGTTTCGGCAGGACATTTTTATCCCAAGTGTTTTTGATGGGAAATGCCAGGGACCAAGACTCTCTTTCTGGAACATAAAATGGACATCATTGTTTGGGAAGAATAAAGGACTTGGAATAGCAATTAAATGGCAAAGCGTCACCTTAAGTATATTAAGTTGGGGCATGTCATATTGAAAGTAGTAAAATTACCTGTATACAAATATTTATTAAACCACTGAAAGCTATAAAAAATGTGTGTGTGCACTTACATGTGTGCAAACACACACACACACACACACACACACACACACACCATAAAGGAATTAAAATGATAAGAAAAACAAAATAAGAGAGCAGGACTCCACTAACTTAAGAGTATTCCACTAGTCAAGAAACACCAGCAGCAAAAAACCTCATTTTAAACTCTACGGAGCCCACAAGGAAGAGGGTGTCAGTGAATGAAGCAGCAGTCAGACACATCTTCATTCACGATGTAAATCACAAACATTAGATGTTGGCACTTTATATCTTGGTTGTGATGTTTGACAACTTTTTACTTCTAACAGAAAACTGAGAAATGAAGCAAAGCTTCCATGGCAAACTAGCCATCCCATAACTCTGTGAGGACCACTCCGTACCCAGTTGGAAACACCCAGAAAGAACCAGTGAGTCAGGTGGTTCAGCAGGGGAAGGCTCATGTCTCCAGGCCTGAGAACATGAGTTCTGGACCAGAATCCCGCATTGTCAAAGGACCTCTCTCTCTCTCTCTCTCTCTCTCTCTCTCTCTCTCTCTCTCTCTCTCTCTCTTTGTGTGTGTGTGTGTGTCACAGGGAGAGAGAGAGAGGAAGAGAGGAAGAGAGACTATGTTAGAAGTTTAGTGACAGTAGAGAAAATCATAAAAAAAAATTCGAATATTGTCTTTCTAACAACTGAGACAAGCTTTATTTTCTTTGACCCCTGACTGTGTCCTGCTTGCACTGAGCACCCTAATCTGAAATACACTAAGTGGAAAATGAAGACTACTCATGAGCATAGTCTACAGTTCCTCACAACAGCACACCCTGTAGCCCCTTTTGTTGACTACGCTGCTCATGTCTTTCTCAGAACAAAGTTAACTTTTCCAGAAAACTCCGGGTCTCTGGAGGAACGACGATACAATGTGTCTGACTGACACCAAACCCATCGAGGCAGCAGATCTGGGAAGAAGCTGGCTCCTAAATCCGCCTAGTCATTCCCATTCAGCCCTGCGACGCCTCCATGTGAGCTGCCAAGAAGCCGTATCATGAAAAGCTAATTTGGCTCTTGAAGATAGCGTGTTTTCACAAAGTGATAAGAAGGAGAAGTTGAGCTGGGTTCAGACAGGCTGTCTCTGTTCTCAGAAATATTTTTCTGCTGTTTTATCAGCAGCCACATTCCTCAGTAAGAGATGAAATACGGCCGTTCTCTCCCTTCAAGGGTGGGGCGTGCGTCTATGTAGGCATGTCTGTGAGAGTGGGTCTCCTTGAGGCACATGTCTGGTTCAGTCGGCAGTTAACACAGACTGCTGCCTCTGGATGCTTCCCTTGAACCTCCAGTCTCTGCTGAAACCCTTCCTTTCCCCTGGCTTTCATCTGAGTTTCCCTCCTCTCCAACCTGGCTCATTCCCCTCGGTTCCTGCTCAATTTGGTCCTACATTTTCCAAGATGCAATCTCTTAAGAGATCCTGCCAGGTGAACTAAACTTACTCTATTCCCAGCATCCCCCTTTGCTCTTCTAATCCCCCTTGGGGAAACATGATAACCTTTGTTTTCTAAAATACTCCTGACTCGTGTATATATTTGCTTTGAAAGTTGAGTCTTTGAACAGGATCTGGAGCTGGCCGGCTCACACTTAGGGAGAGATCACAAGAAGCTACGAGGAACCAGACAAGTTATCTTGACATCTGCCGAAGGGTTCTAAAGGAGGCAGGGCAGTTAAAGTTGAAAGCAGACCTGCGCTCGCTCCCCACCCCACTGTCCAACCCCCACATGCCGGGAAAAATTTTGACTGACCCCAAACCTGTTGGCCTCTTAGGGAAAAGCAGTGAAGTTGAACTGGGTACCGTTACCCTGCATTAGCTGTGATCCAAATGTTTAGCCACTTACAAGGTGACACTTTCATGGGAGCTGATGTATTCCTGGAGCATATCGGCCTTAAAGCAAATAAGCCACATGTGTTTGGTCTCAGAATGCCAGAGTGAGCCGGTTGCTTCCTTGCCATCTCTCTCCCCACTGACCTGCACATCCGGGTACCATGTATGCTACCTTATGTCCTTGAAGATGCTGGTAACTGAAATTGGCCAGTGCTTTCCACAGCCTAAAGGAAGCAGGCCATGCCCTCTCTGGTGCACATCCTCACCACTTCTCTCTCCTGCCTCTCTCTCCTTTCTTTCTGTCCCTTTTCTTCTCTTCCCACTTCTCTCTCCTTTACTCCCTTGCCCTCTGTCTCTGAGCCTCTCTCCCTACCTTCTCCTTTCTCTCTCTGACATAATTAAGAAACTGTTCTGTGACTGATATGGTCCTATGCCTAGCTCCTTCATGCCCCCTGCCACGTAGAGTACCCCAGACTAAACGTCTTGGTATAAAACTTTCCACCATGCACTGAAAAGTTACAAAAGTCAGATGCTCACATATCTGAAGGATTGCTAGAGGACCTCCCCATCATCCTGTCTGTCGTGACAATCTCTCTCTTGCTTTAAGTTTTTCTAAATGTATGTGTATTTTGCTTGCATGAATGCATGCATACTGTGTATGTGCCCTGTGCCTACAGAGGCCAGAAGAGGGTGTCATCTGGAACCGGGCTCACCGGTGGTTTCTTGTTGCCATGTGGGTTGTGAGAACCAATGCCAGGTTCTCTCCACGAGCAGCAAGTTCTCTTATTCATTGAGCATCTCTCCAGCCTCCTGCTGCAGGCTTTAAAAGGACCCCTCTTTTTCCTTTTAAGGCCCACCTCAAGGTCAAATCACAACTACCATTGTCTTGGTGCTTTCTCTCTTAATAGAGCTTATTTCTAAAGAGTAATTTTGCATTAGCTCCTTTCCTGAGTTTACCCATGGCGCCTCTCTCTCTCTCTCTCTCTCTCTCTCTCTCTCTCTCTCTTTTAAAAATAATTTAGACATGCCTTTTGCAGCTAGGATTGTCAGAGGGACAATTGCAGATGTGTTAATAGGATACAAATAGGAACTAGAGGGAGAGATGCTCTACCACAGTCCCAGCACCAATCTGGTCCTTCCAGCTGCTGGTTCACTTGTTTGCTCCCCAATCTCCAGGGAAGATGGAGCTGTTTCCTGCTCAGGTCTCCACTTGAGTTAGACCCCATCACATGTCCTGGGAGCACAATCCACCAAGCGCACTCATAGCCTACACTGGAGCCTTGAGCATGGAACTCAGGACAGCGAGCCACCATTAACAATGAGCCAGGGCTGGATGGAAAGTCAGGAGCTAATGCTTCACTGCTTTGGCCAAGCCATGGCTGTGAGCCTCACGGAAGGACGTCAGCAGATCAACAAGAGGAGAGTCTTTCCACAGAGGTACCAGCGACACCATTGAGCTAACTCACTTTCTCGCCGTGCCCTTTCATATTCTGCTACTAAATCTGATGACGCATTTGGTAAATAAAACGCATAAAGCCACGTGATAAATTAGGGTCTGTGTGCAGCTGGGCAATTAGGCTTGAGCCTAAAGCCATTTTTATCTGGTTTTGTGGAGATTGACACCGGAAGTAAATGAAGAATGCCAGATGTTGAGTTCTTGTTAATGATATGCATGTCGACTTGTAGAGAGGTGAGGTTTGCTCCTATCTGCAACTGGTGTTTTAGGGTACAATTAAGACAGAGCCACAGACGGAGCCACAGGTATTCAATGAAGCGAATGCCACCAGAGTTAGCTTAGAATCCAGATATGGGATCCAACGTAAACTTCTTCCTATGTTTCCTGTGCGTTTGAGTATGTTGCTATAAAATACCAGAGGATAAACCACAGCAAGTACCTTTCCCGTCATGCAAACCTTGTGATTTTGTTCTTCCTTGGATTTGAAGCAAAACTGCCACTGTCAAAATCTCTACCAGGTGAGATTAAAATAGAGCTGCCCATTATTCGAAGGACTCGAGTTGCTTCTCCATGAAGAGCTGCTAAAACATGCCAGGGAAACTCCAGGTTCCCAAAGCATTAGAAATGGCCTCTGCTGCTGTGTGTGAACCTGGCAGTTCAGTGATTAGGCCTCGCACAGATGCATATCTAAAACCGTCTTCGCCCCAGTATAACCAGAGCATCCCTGATGTGATTCATCCTCCTGGGCGTTTGACTCAGAGCACTCAGACGTCACCACAGAGCTGACAAACCGTGGTTGAAAACTACTATTCTGTTGAACACACTCGAGGGGGTTGCAGAGCATAAATCACGGAGACCGTGGGATACAAAGTACTCACTGTCTGGGTTTTTATGAAGCAAGGGGAAAGAGCTGAGGGAAAATCCATTATGACTGGCGGATGGGGGATGCGGTGTGCTGGGACTGCACCAGCCATGGCCATTAGCAGTCGAGTGAAGTCTGCACTGACTGGAAACCATGCTTTCACTCTCTCTGCGCTTGGCAGTTTGAGGGCAGCCGGACACAGCCTGCTAAAGCAAGGACAAGCAGGGACAGCTGATGGCTGAGCTCGCCACCAAGGTTGGAAATCTGACTCACACGATGGAAGGACAGGCTTGCAAGTTGTCCTCTGACCTCCACATGTATGTGTGTTCTCACTTTCACACCTACAGGTACATGCACACACACACACACACACACACACACACGCACGCACGCACGCACGCATACACACAGATAAAGAGATAAACATTAGCACACAAATAAATAAAGATATGCAATAAGCATTAATTAAGGGGCGGTTTTTAACAAGTAGAATTGAGAATGGTATGAACCTGTCTTATTACTGTTTGGAGCAACATATAAGTTAAAATACATTAGCAATGATGTATTATTAAACACATACACACACACACAGACACACACACAGACACACACACACACATAGACACACACAGACATACACACAGACATACACACACACACACACACACATAGACACACACACAGATACACACACCAGACACACACACACAGACACACACACATATAGACACACACAGACATACACACAGACACACACACACATAGACACACACACAGACACAGACACACACACAGACACACAAACACACACAGACACACACACAGACACACAAACACACACAGACACACACACAGACACACAAACACACACACACACCACACACACACAAACACACACACACTCACACACACACAGACACACACACACATACACACACAGACACACACACACAGACTCATACACACACACAGACACACACAGACTCTCACACGCACACAGACACACACACACACACACACACACACACACACACACACACACACTGTTCAACTTCCTCGTTTGCTGTAGTCTGGTTTTGGGAAGTAAACTTCCCAAAGACCAAGATGACGTCACACGGCTAATGAGAATTAAGTGAGGCCAGCGTGGAAAGTTTCAGAGGTTCACTACCCAGCCTGTGATTCCATACTTTTTAATTTCCTTGTATAAACAGTGAACCGGAGAATGGGAAAATCCATTTGGCTGTTCTAAGCGACAAATTAAATCCTTGATTAAATGTTGGCAATTACATCCCCAGGTCCTTTCCATTTCGGCATTTTGGATTCATTTGGATAAGCGTAAGCTTCTTAATCATGATTTTGGCAATGTACTGAATTATATAAAAAAAAATCTAATAAATACCATAAAGAGGTTGGCTGGCAAATAGAAAAACTGAAAGATCTTCAAGGCAATGTTTTACTATGACTTTTAGTTGTTTACAAGTGGGTTTGTACAGGCGGAAATCAAAGTTAAACACAAGGTTCTGGAGAGATGGCTCAGCAGTGCAATGTGCACACAGTTCCTGGGGAGCATCCGTGTGGAGAAAGCTTACGGCTCCAGCTCCAGGGATCCTACGCCCTCTGCTGTCCTCTGTGAGAACCTGCACTCATGTGCGCACACACACATAATTAATAAAGCAAATCTTAAAACAACAAAAACTCTAAATACAAGAATCTCATATGTCCTTAATGAGTAAACAGTAGTTAAACCACAGTGGCTAGTCAACTTTATCATGAATAAATAGATAATGCATATTGGAATGTTTTTCAATTATTTTTTTTTTGTTTTATTATTTTTAAATGGAGGGGGTCACAGAGAGGGAGGGCAGACATGAAAGTTCTGGGAAATGAGTGTGATCAGGGTGCATGATATAAAATTTCCAAAGAATCAATAAAAATATTATGTTAAAAATAAAATTAAGCAGGAAAAAAATCAAGCGGAGGCTTGTTTAAATGTGCACACGTGGGGCTCTATCCCCAGAGCAGCTAATTTGGAAGGTCTGGGTGGCACTCATAGATCTGCATTTCTTACAGAAGGCCCCTGGGTGATATTCATACTGTGGTGCCGGAAAACATAAGGAGCAGTGCGGTTCAAATGGTTTCCATGGACACAAGCCCATTAAATGGCTGCGAAAACTTCAAAAATAATGTGATATACAGAAAGCTAATAACTGTGTCGCCTCACTCAATAACCAGTTGGTGGAAACTGGCTGATACTAGAGGTTAGATATCAATAAAGTGGAGAAGGCAATGGGTCCCCAGATGCTAAACGCTACACATGCTGACCCTTAGGTGTCCTGGTTTCTTTCTTGGGACTCTGTTGTCCTGCCATCTTCTCTATGGTCCTGTCTATCTAGCTTAAGGAGATTTCAGGCAACTCCTCTAGGATTTTGGTTATCCTGTCCATTCTTGGTCCAAAGTCTCCTCTTGGCTTATAAAATATTTTTGGTGCCTAGTCATAGGAATTTAAAAAATATTTCATTTATTTACATTCTCTCTCTCTCTCTCTCTCTCTCTCTCTCTCTCTCTTTCTCTCTCTGTGTGTGTGTGTGTGTGTGTGTGTGTGTGTGTGTATACATGTCCAAGTACAGAAATCAGAGGACAACTTGATCAAATCCTTTCCTTCCTTCTATAGTATGGGTTCCAGGAATTGAACTCAGGTCCTCAAGGGAAGTAGCAAGCATCTTTATCCAGTGAGTCATCTTGCCCACCTAGGAATTTCATTTTAACATGGAAATTTTGGTGTGAATCTACTAATGCATTAGAAACCAGTTTCCCTTGGTCTGACTTTAGGTAGTTAGGTAGGTAAGAGGATTAGCATATTCGGGGGTTGGGTCTTTTCTTTGTAATCAGCAGCTTGTAAAGCCTCAAACTAAAACACTTGGGCTCTAATTAATGGTCCGATGAATGGAACTCAAATATTGTCTGCCTCTGAAAAGAAATGTGACAATCTGAACCACTAGGAAGGGCATTTATCAATATCTTTCTAAATCTTGTTCCAGCAGCCTAAGACCTTATGAGAACTCTCAATAGTAGGAGGTTTTATGATAAAGAACAAAGATATACCATTGCCCCAATTCTGTAAGTCAATCAAACTGAGCCTGTCAATCACAGGGACAGAAAAGCAACCTCCCCCAAGAAAACTGTCTGTTCCAAAGACTTAAAGATCCCCTAAAATTTAAGCTGTAGGCATGATGTTATCATTTATTGTATAAAGTTCACCCTTGTATTATTTAAATGCTGATTTTTCTGCCCACTATCCAGATTCAATCTGGATACATCATTATAATGCTTACAATAAGAATCTCCTGTCCCAAGATTGCTTAAACAATGCTCAATGCTGTTTATTCTTTGCCTTGTCAATAAAAGCTGGAAAAGCCAATGGCTAGGCAATAGACAGAATAGGGCAGGACATTTGGGAGGAGAAAGGATTCTGGGGGAAGAGCCAGGAGGAAGGAGGAAGGAGACATCTTGAGAGTTCATCTGGAGCTTAGGAGGTCCTAAATGCAACTGTTATGGGGATCATGGCTGGGTAGCCAGATTAGATTAGAAGATTAGAATAAATTGATGACCGCCCAATCACTGTGTGGTAAAGCATAAATAAATCTAGTTGTGTCAGTCTCATTCATCAGGGAGCTAGCCGGAGAAATGGAGAAATGCTGCAACTTTCAAAATACTGTTACAGCAAACAGGTATACTAAACCTCAGGCCGCCATTCACTCTTTCCCATGAGAGAGTACTGCCCAGCAATGGCCACTTTCTGCTCACCCTCATCTCCTGAGCATGCCTCATTGGGTCCGTAATACGCTTGGTTTTCTGCAGAACACACTGTGGGGTTCTGTGAACTTTGTCCATGGAGATCCTAATAATGTTGAGTTGAAGGGAGGCCAGGGTAAGATCCGTATGCCGCTGCCATGGCTGGGGACATGGCTCTGGACTGGATAAATCTTATCTAAGTTACATGTGGCAGACAGAGCAGCGTAGCTCACACTTGCGTTCTTCCCCAAGTAAGACTTGGCAGGTCCGTAAGCCTGTTACATAAGGCCTGTGTCTTAGTCATGAATGCTGGCTCTAAGTCTTAGTTCTCTCTACACTGAGCACTCGAGCACCTCTTCCACACGTGTACTTGAACACCTGTAGTCATCTGCTCCTTTTAAATCCCTGCCTGCCTTTATGCTTCGCCCATGATTTATGACTGAGTGAATATTTTATCGATTGCAGTTTCCTTGTACTCAGAGGAGTTGAAGGAAGTGATAGAAAGCCCAGCCCAAACAGAACCGAGCACCCTGGGTGTGCTCCCAGGCCCTACATGTATCAATCTTACTTTTCTTTTCAACACCATGGCTCCTTTAAAATATGTAAAATGATAATAGCTAACATTTGGCTTATGGTTCACGTATGATTTACTCCCAGCTTCCACGAGGTTACTGCTTTAATTTATACAACAGCTTTACAAAGAAATGGAGACTCTGAGAATTTGGTGGAATAATACTAACCAAGGGCACACAGCTGATGCAGGGTTGACAGAAGCCAGGGTCGGATTCAGGACTTTTCTATTACACTATACCAACCCCAAGAGTATAAAGCAGTGATTAGATTATTTTTCATTTTTTTTCCAACTTTCAGGAAAAAACATCCTAGGTAACCTACTGGGGGGCAGGAGGGGGGGGGAGAGCTGCTTTCCAGAAAACCTACTACAAAAGAGAAAATAGGGGCTGGGGATTTAGCTCAGTGGTAGAGCGCTTACCTAGGAAGCGCAAGGCCCTGGGTTCAGTCCCCAGCTCCAAAAAAAAAAAAAAAAAAAAAAAAAAAAAGAACCCAAAAGAGAAAATAGCTACTGAGAACCAAAGATTGTAGCTCCCTCCTTTCTCCTCAGAGGCTGTTGGCCACCAGCCTGAGAAGACAAAAGGAGGGAAGAAGTAGAGCAGGCTTCAGATGACCATGAACATGGTGGAATGACCTCTGGAGACTGCCGCATCAAAACAAGTCTTGTTTCAGGGATAGGGTGTATAAGGGCTTTCTAAAAGGGGCACCGTGGAAAGGGCTAATCGGTCACAGCAACATGTGCGCAGGAGAAGCTGATTGGTCATGATACAGCACCTAATTATCATGCAGGCAGGAAGCCAGCGTGGGACGTGTGTGCTGAGTTATACAGCTTTGTAGAGACCTCCGTACAAGGTCACTTTTCAGACAAGAACAGCCACTGCGACCAGGGATAGACTCCAGTCAGAGGCAGAGATATAGACGTCCCACAGAAAAAGGGAGTCTCCCATTTTGTGCACACCTCTGAAAGACATCCAGTCCCAGAGGAATACCACCACAATACAAGAGTTCCCCAACAAAGGCTGTCTGCGGTTAAACTTGGGGAAAGCCATGACTACAGAAGAGTGTACACCATGTGCAGAGAGATGTGGGTGCGAAGAGGAGATACTCCCGCCCCCTGGAACAAAGCAATGGGGAGGCACATTAAATGATTCTAAAAATAAGTCAAGGTTGTCAGAAAACCCACTTAATAAGAACTGTGGACAACCCTTTGAGAAGTCTGGTGCCAGAGATGGAGATTCCCCCAGAAGCTCTTTTTCTGTTGAAAGTTTTCGCTACCCTGGGTTTTTGTTATTCCAAATGAATTTGCAAATTGCTCTTTCTAACTCTATGAAGCATTGAGTTGGAATTTTGATGGGGATTGCATTGAATCTGTAGATTGCTTTCAGCGAGATGGCCATTTTTACTATATTAATCCTGCCAATCCATGAGCATGGGAGGTCTTTCCATCTTCTGAGATCTTCATCAATTTCTTTCTTAAGAGACTTGAAGGTCTTGTCATACAGAACTTTCACTTGCTTGGTTTGAGTTACACGAAGATATTTTACATTATTCATGACTATTGTGAAGGGTGTCGTTTACCTAACTTCTTTCTCAGTCTATTTATCCTTTGAGTAAGGGAAAGCTACTGATTTGAGTTAATTTTATACACAGCCTCTTTGCTGAAGTTGTTTATCAGGCTTAGGAGTTCTCTGATGGAATCTTTGGGAACATTTAAATATTCTATCACATCATCTGCAAATAGTGATATTTTGACTTCTTCCTTTCCGATTTATATCGCTTTGACCTCCTTTTGTTATCTAAGTGGTCTGGCTAGGACATCAAGTACTATATTAGATAGGTAGGTAGAGAGTGGGCAGCCTTGTCTAGTCCCTGATTTTAGTGAGATTGCTTCAAGGTTTTCTCCATTTGGTTTAATGCTGGTTACTGGTTTGCTGTATATTACTGTATATTGTATATTGTGGTACATCTACACAATGGAGTACTACTCAGCTATCAAAAACAATGACTTCATGAAATTCATAGGCAAATGAATGGACCTAGAAAATATTCCGAGTGAGGTAACCTAGTCACAAAAAAACACACCTGGAATACATTCACTGATAAGTGGATTTTAGCCTAAAATCTCGGCATACCCAAGATAAAATTCACAGATCACATGAAGCTCAAGAAGAAGGAAGATCAAGATGTGCGTGCTTCAGTCTTCTTAGAAGGGAGAACAAAGTACTCAGAGGAGGTAGAGAGTGGGAGGGACTTGGGAGGAATCGAGGAGGAGGAAGGAGACAAGGGGGCAGGATCAGTTATGGGAAAAGACTGGAACGATGTACAGAAGGCCAGGAATTTGAACAGAGGTATGTAGCAATTGGGGGGATGGGGAACTGGGGCAATCCACCAGCAAGTCCCAGATGCCAGGAAAGCAAGAGGCTACCAGGACCCAACAGGTATGAAATTAGCTGAAAAGTCCAACAAATGGAAGCAAGAACCCATGGAGACCATATGGAGAGGTTAGGTAAGGTGCCCTGTTGGGGGACCCGGCCACACAGTCATCGTCAAATTTTTAACCCAGAATTGCTCCTGTCTAAAGGAGCAGAGATTGATGGCAGAATCCATCCAGAGACTGCCCCACCTTGGGATCCATCCCATATATAGACAGCAAACCCAGACAATATCGTCAATGCCAAGAAGTACATGCTGACAGGAGCCTGATATAGCTGTCTCCCGAGAGACTCTGCCAGAACCTGACAAATACAGAGGTGGATACTAGCAGCCAACCATTGGACTGAGCAAGGAGTCCCCAATAGAAGGGTTATAGAAAGAACTGTAGGAACTAACGGTTTGCAACCCCATAGGAAGAATAACAATATCAACCAACCAACCCCCTACTCCCAGAGCTCCCAGGGACTAAACCACCAACCAGAGAGTACACATAGATGGACCCATGGCTCCAGTTGCATATGTAGCAGAGGATGACCTTGTCGGGCATCAGAAGGAGGCCCTTGGTCCTGTCAAGGCTCGATGCCCCAGTGTAGGGATATCCCAGGGCAGAGAGGCAGGAGTTGGTGGGTGGGTGGGGGAGCACCCTTATAGAAGCAAGGGGAGGGGCGATTGGATAGGGTGTTTTGGGAGGGAAAACTGGGAAGGGTGATAACAGTTAAAATGTAAATAAATAAAATATCCAAATAGAAATAATTAATAAAAGAAACGTATGATGCAAATAAACTATTGAAACAGGTAATTCTTGGGGAATTTGGCTGTTGGGTGGTAAGTTGGGACTCCTTCATCAGAGTGATCATGGCAAGGCACCAAACTACAGTCTTGAGAACCCTTGAGGTGTACTAAATTTTGATAGCAGAAAGCTAACTTGTAAATTTTATACCTAGCAATGTTATCACTTTTAGTAAAACACACAAAAATGTAGCCTACAAACATTAGCTCTTGGCACCTCATGTTCTCTTAACAAACACTTTTTAATGAGCCTTAGAAAATTATGACACAAATAAGCATTTGTACACTGCATAGGCATGGACCAGAAAGACACCTCAGCCAGTGAGGGAGCTAAGAACTAAGCCTAGAAACCTGAAACTAAGCCCTGGAACACACATGGTGGACTGAGAATCGATTCTAGCAAACTGTCTTCTGACTACCATATGTGTACTGTAGAGTGTCTGTCTGTCTGTCTATCTGTCTGTCTGTCTGTCTGTGTCTGTCCCTGTCCCTGTCTCTGTCTTTCTTTCTCTCTATTTCTCTGTCTCTGTCTGCCTGTCTCTCTCTCTCCCTCTCGCTCTCTCCCTCTCTCCCTCCCTCTCTCTCTCTCTCTCTCCTGTGTGTGTGGGGGGGTGGAGCTTGTAGCTATGTGTCTGTCTGTGTATGTCTGTGTTTGTGTCTGTGGTGTCTGTTCATGTGTCTCTGTGTGTGATGTTTAAAATATTCAATAACATTATATAATATGATTGGAAGTTTCTACTGATTTTGTTTACATACAAAAACTAAATTTATGTAATTTTGGTTATGGCTATGTAGCAAAATACAAATGTCACAAAACCAACTGCCAAGCAATAAGAACTGAGTGGTTGCGTTTGGAAGGAAAGATAAATTAACGACTTCTTGATGGATTCTGCCTGTAAAACTTCAGTTTCTTTTTCCATTTAGAAGAGAGCAGATATACTGAGATTTTGACATACTGAAAAGGTTCGTTACAATTTCTTAGAGGCCACAATTCAGCCAACAATAAGTTTTCTTTCAAGTTAATGCATGGGTAGAAATACGCTAAATATTAACTTGCATGGCAGTGTTTGACTGTCACCCATCCCTGCCTTTGCCACTGGTTGCTTAAAAACAGAAACAAGAGAAACACTGGAAGTGAATGATTTAAAAAAAAAGGAATAAATAGGAATGAAGTAGGGAATCTACAGCTGAGTAAAGATTTATCAAAATCGGCCACATTTCTAAATCCTCTTGGGTGTTAGCCACTGAAAACTCCAAGGAAAGTTCTCTTGCCAAATTGTTAATTTTTATGTACCACCTCCAGACTCATTGTATGGAGTCCTCAGGGAAATTATCCAGGTTGTAAATGTGGTATCAGAGTTGTTTTATAGTACTGAGAGTGGTAATGGTGTCACATTATACAATGTCTCCAGGGCCAGCACTTGGGTGTCAGTATCCGCAGGCAACACAATCTGAGACAAGATAAACAGGTAGATGAATGTCTGTGACTTGCGGTTGTCAACTGTCCAGTGGCCACGAGATGAGAGAGAAAAGGGAGTATGAAAGGCAACCTACGACTGAGGGCTGAGCCTGACACCAGAATTCAGATGCAGGATTTGAGAAGAGTTGGGTAGGCAGCTGAGGCAAAAGAGACAAGGAAGAGGAGAGAGTATGAGCGTAGGATACAGAGAGCTTGGTGCATTCTGTCCCTGTGCTCTTCCATGGAAGAGTCTGGAGCACATGCCACAGGACATGGAACAGGCATAGTTGTATATGTTCGGATCAATCATCCCAGCCGTAGGCACACCTACATTTCTGGGTTACTGTTTTTGCAGCTCACAGAAGCTTTCCAGAGATTGTAACAGCTCACCTTTGACCCAGAAGAGCCAACGGCACTAACAATGCATGGAGTAATGTAGTAACCAGCAGAGTTGAAAGAGTTGCAATACAATAGTAACTATACCAAGAGGAGAGTAGAACACCTGTCCTAATTCGCTCTGTCACCAGAGGAGGGATTGGCCACGTCCATGGGGGATTCTCTTTGCTGAACACTGCAAAGGAGGATCATTCCACTGTGGGCGGCACCATTTCCTAGGCAAGCGGTACTGGCTGCATAAGAAAGCTCACCAAACATGAGCCAGTGAGCAAGCCTGCAAGCACCACTCCTCCATGCTGCCTGCTTCAAACTTCTGACCGATTTCCTGTCCTGACCTCTTCCCATGATTGACTGTAACCTACAAGCTAAAACAAACCCTTTCCTCTCTTAATTTGCTTTTTTGGTCAGAGTATTTTATCACAGTCTTAGAAAAAAACTAAACAGGGTCTAGAGAGGCTGGAGAGATGATGGAGCAGTTAAAAGCACAGACTGCTTAAGAAGACCCAGGTTTGATACCCAGAACCCACATGGTGGCTCACAAGCATCTATAACTGTAGTTCCAGGGGATCTAGTGCTCTCTTGTCTCCGTGGGCATCAGGAACATATGTGGCACACAGATATATATGCAGACAAAATGCACACATGAAAATATTAACAAAATAAAAATACTTAAGGTCTAATCTTCCAACATTAGTTCCTTCCATGGCATTGTAGATTTAAGGTATAACAGATTTGTACCATTATAAAATATAATAAAGGATTGACCTTATGATGCACTTTTTCTTTAGATTTCCTTTCAACTTCAGAAACAAAGCTGCATAATATTTAGGGGGGATCACAGGCAGGAAAAATGTTATGGATCAGTGAAAGCATGAGCTCTGATAGGTTGTTCTGTGTCCTGTACCTGTGAAGGTCCTTTGTCTCCTTAAGTAACATTCACTTTTCTCTACAGTATTCTGTATCCCAGAGGCTGGGACCCTACAAACTGTATTTCTAATTCTTGCAAGCTCGCCCAGTGATGACATGGGTAGGTACAACAGGGAAGCTAGGGAGTGTGCACAAGGAGAAGCGTCACTATTCTCTCCCAGAACTGCCATCTACATCCGTAGTTACCTACAGACTCTAGCAACTCTGGGTCTCCCCAGCTCCCCTGACAGCTCACTGCAGCACTCTGTCTAAGAGAGTAGGGCCACGCTGGTTCAGCAAGGGGTTGGCAGCTCTTATTGTAGGGGCAAAAGTTTCTTTTAATTCTTCTGAGCCACTGTGTCCTCTGAGCTCCCTTCCTTAGCTCTGACATCTGAAATGATTCCTGAACTAATGACACATTCGCTGACACGCCTTCAACTCAGTCACTCACTAATATATATGTACTGCCCAAGAAGCTGTTGTGATTTGTAATGGGGGTGACTACACTTAAAGCTAATTGCATAGTTCTAAATTGGCCGAGAAAGTGCTGGGGGGGAGAGGGAATCCTCTGCTATCCTCAGTCTTTAAAAACTATCTTACCATTTGTATTTATCTGTATATGTGTGCATCTGCATGTGTGTATGCACACATGTACGCAGGGACCCTTAGAGTCCAGAAGAGGGCGCCCGAGCTCCTAGAGCTGCAAGTACAGGCATTTATGAAACCGCCTAGTATGGGTCTTGGGGACTGAACCCAGAGTCTTCTGTAAAAGCAGTGATGTTTTAACCACTAGGCTCTGTGCCACCTTTATTCTGACAGACTCCCATTTTCTTTACAGCATCAAAGTGTGTAGAGGTGTGATTTGAAAAGAGAGAAACAAAAATCGCTCGCTGGGTTACTGTTAGAATTTGACATGAAGACAATTCCCCATTATTTGAAGATTAATGACATTCATATATTTGGTGTATATACTCTTTATATCCCTTGTTTTAAAACTCATTCTTTCAAATATGGACTGAGGGACTTTAGGTACACCAAAATGACATTTAAAACAAACAAATAAAGGAAGGCTGACTGTGTGACTAAACAAATAATCTTGACGTACACCAGTAGAGTGTTACTTCAGAAACTTGAATTCAGAATCTTGGTGTTTATCACTTTCAGCATTTCATCCTTATAAGAATACATACATATTTATATGTATGTGTCTGTATACCTTGTACCCTTGAATTCTGGGGAAGTCATAGTATTTCTAAATACAATAGAGAAGCCACACATACAAAATAAGTTGATACCAAGCCAAAGTCATTGTATCAGAATTTCCAGGAATGTAAAAACAAACAAACAGACAGTCCTGACCATTGTAACCCACTCTCAGAGATTCTGGGCAAGAAGTCTACCCTGAGGGCCAAGACCTTTACATTTCTTCAGACCCTAAAGTACCCTGCTGTTATTGCCCCAGGGCTCCATGTTGAAAACCCCTTGGTTACACTTCACAACCCCTCAGAGAGTTAAACGGAGCCAAGCAATGAATTATTACCTAAGAGGCTTACATCCCAGTCTACACTAGGAACAACCTGACAATGGGAAAAGGGCTTTATCTATCAAAATTGAATTCCCTCATGTTCCAATAGTTGGGGCTCCTTCAGTTATCACCAATGCTCCCTTCTTGTTATCTTTTCAATTTCACTGTGGGTAGAAGGGCCAGTTTGCCACATCCTGGGTTTTTCTGAGTTAGCGGGTGAATCTTATTAAACATGAATACTAATTCACTTCTTCAGATAATTTCAACAGTTTTCTTATTGAATTTGAAAGAGTGGAAAGACTGCTTTTGTTTTAAATTGTGTGTATTTTTTGTGATATAAGAGTAAGGGAGCATGCACATGTGAGTGTGCACGTGTGTGCTTCTGTAAAACATGCAGAGGCCAGAGCAGGTCATTAGGTGTCTTTTCCTTATGCTCTCTAACATTGTTTTGAGAGACTCTCGATGAATCTGAAGCCCACCACTAATGATAGGCTGGCTCACCAGTGAAACCCAGGATCCTCTAGTTTCTACCCCACCACAAACACACATGCACATAAATACACATGCATGCATGAATGTAAGCACAGCTCTGGGGTTACTGGCATACACAGCTATGTCGATCTTTTGACACAGGTTGTGCGAATTTAATCTTGAGTCCCTGTGTTTGCAAAACAAGTGCTCTCACACACTGCACCATCTCCCCGGCTCCTTGTTTCTGTTTCTTCTTTCTTTATTTGTTTGGTTTTGCCATACCGAGTGATAATTCCTGACCTAGCAGATTATGAAGTTGGACAGGTCTGTTGAGCTTTGTTGAAGAGCTGGACTTCAAAAAGAATGAACTCGGAGCTAATGATTAATAATTATGGTGAACTCATCTTGGTTCCATAAGTATGCTAAGTATTAAAATTGTTTCTATACAAAGTAATCAGCTGGAGAGAAATAAACTATGCTCTCCAGGCAGATTTATATAGCTATTCATAAAATAGTTATGAAAATGTGAACAATGACTATGATACTACATTGTCAATTATGTTAATATTCAGCTAATGGAATGATTTAAAGATAAAATTCATTTTACACAATCATGTATTTGGTTTTGTGCCACATCTCACATTCACTCATAAAAAGTTACCCTTTCTTCTGTCCATACATATACCCTGAGTGGACAGCAGTGTTAACTGTGAGCGAAGATCATCACTTTTACCAAGCTTGCTTCCTAATGGGTGAAACAATAAAAACAACAGTTTAAATACATAATTGCTGAAGAGAATAAAGTTGATATGGTGACAAGAAGAGCTAAAATCCCATCACTTTCAATGGAAGCAGGATCATCCCCTTAACCAGAGGTAATTTTAAATAAGTCCCTGGAAGTAATTGTAATCCTCTGAGGACATTCTCATTCAAACCACCATTCAAAATAGCAAACATGGATTACTGGGTATTTAGAAGATTCTGGACCTGGAGGAGAAATGGCACGTACCCTGTGAGTGACTACAGCCTCTGAGCTCTGCCCACAGCAGAGACTCTAGTTAAAGGAACAGTAAGAGGGGACCCAGTTAGGAAGTGTGACCAGAGACTTAGCTGTGCTCCAGCAATGGCCTTTCACGTTGTTCAAAGGCCTGGCTTTTACTCTGAGTGATAGAGGGAGCCAATTGAGAGAGAGTTTTTTTATTAAACATTAGATAGAACTGGTACTTTCTGATAATGGCACTGGTATTTAATTAAGATTAGAAACTTTTATCTGAAGAGCACAGTGGGAGAGCTCATGCAGATGCCCTATGCAGTGCCAGATATAAATAATAATTAATTAAATTTTTTTTTGTTCTTGGAGCTTATAAAACATTTGAAATGAAAAAGATCAAACTGCTTTTAACTTGTTACCAGAAAGCAGTTCTCGAAATGAAATGTGTTATGACAAAGTTCTAAAGCCCAGAAGAGAAATGTCAGCTAATGTAAGTGCATGCTTTATTTTTTGCAGCTGTGTATAGTGCGAGAGTGGTTCTGTTTGTAAAGAGGAAGGGCAATCATGGGATGTTTAGATTCATGATATCAATCCCAGCCTAGTAAAGGAACTCAATGAGAGCTGGAAACAGAGAGAAGGTGTAAGGGGTGGGGAAGAGGGGAACCTAAATTACTGAAATGTTTCTGTGGTGGGAAATAGAGACTCATAAAATCCAATTAAGGGAACCGTTTATTTTTAAACTAGACACACATTTTGCATGCCAAAAAAATGACAGTATTCTTTCAGTTGGTGAAAGATAGATAATTGACTGCATTTTCTGGGAGCAAGGTAGAATTTGTTTATTCTTCTGTGGCCTCAGGTCCATAAAAAAACCAGTTAAAAACTTAAGGAGGAATTTCAAAGCACATGCAGAATATACAGCTAGCTGCACCTCTGTCTGCCAGGAATCTAATAAGAACTGGCTGGAATCCTACCTTCATCCTCATCATTTGCTGTATGGCGTTCTTCTGCTGATGTCATTATCTTAGAGCTTTGGAATGCTATTTTTATTAGACATTATTTTTGTAATGTCTTCTACTGCATCTCTCATATTTGGGCTTTTAATAAACTTATTTTTTTTTCTTCAACAGACAACTCAAATGGGTGATTTAAAAAATTCTTTTCAACATGTTTTTCTACTATGCAAACATCCAGAATTAATTTGAATGTCATCTATAAACTCATTCCCTTTTGGAGTCTAGCCATAAATTCTTTGAATGTAGGAATATTCTAAACTCCGCTTCATTACACATGCAGGACTGGTTTTTCCACTGATTAGGGTATTATGTGAGACAGTTAACCTCAACTGCCAATTTGGACTCTAGATCATCTGGAAGATGACCCACTGGGCATGCCTGTGTGGAATTATCTTGGTTAGATTAGCAGAGGTAAGATTTTCCCAATGTGGGCGCCACCATTACTTAGGCATGGACTGTATAGTAAGGTGAAAGTGAGCTGAGCATGAAGTGGAAACTTAGGGGTTCTTTGGAAATTCAGTTTTGTTGGGGAAAACATGTGAAAGAGTGTTTTCTTGAAGTGGACACAGGTGAAAGACTAAGACTCATGAAGTTATGTTAGCCTGAAGGAGACACAGGAGAAAGGATACTCTGTTAAAGCAAGCACATGAAAGTACACGTGATGAAGGATTCTTCTCTAATGACACGCATGTACTGGTCTGCCTTATATTTCATAGCTATGCTGCATTTGTTAGGACTCCGTAGAAAGAGATGCTGCAGTTTCTTGCCACGTCTTCTGACTCAGTCTTATCGCTAGAGTGATGTCAGTGAAACAGACTCACATGCTGAGGCAAGACCCATGGTGAAGGACATATGATAAAAGGACTCAACGGATAGTGAAGGGGGCTGAGCTTGGCTTGCTGGTAGGGCTAGCTGTGCAATGCTTGTTAGTCTTGCCTCTTCACTGATCTTCACTTGGCTGAGAGAGGCATAGCCAGGACCTTTTCCTAGTGTTCCTGTTGGCCCTGGTCCCTCCTGCTGACTTGAGCTCAGGGTGAGGCCTGGTTGTCTTTGCTAGGTAGTGCCACCACTGCTGATTGATGTTTGCTGTCCCTACTCTACGGAACTGGGGTGCTGGTGTATCTGAGAAGTGTTTGCAAGTGGACCGAGCTGCTGCTGCTGACTCTTGGGAACTGAACTGCTGATTTCCTGACAATGCAGTTAGGATTTGCTACAAAGAACCTTAAAAGGTCCATTTCCCCCATATCCTTTCTTTTCACTACCTCTGGTGGGTGGTGGGCTACAAGGGAGGTTAAAGCATTTAAGAGCCCTCAATAAAAATAGGTTTTGAAAAAAATTAAAGTTACATGAGCACAGGCGGTCATCTCTCTCCTTCCTGATTGTGGATTTGTCAGATCCCCACACTCCTGCTGACTTGCTTTCTCCACTATGATGTTCTATACCTTTCACCTATGAGCCAAGATAAACTTTTTGTCCATTAAGTCATGTTTTCTGGGGATTTTTATCCTCACAGCAACAGAAATATAACAGAGGTATCATCCCAAAGGTTTGAGTTTTCTCCAATTCTCTTTTTGTATTAATGCCGATTGCACCAAAGAAACACAAAACACTGTCTTCTCACCTGGTCCTATTGAAATGCTGTTTTATGAGAGAATGTTTAAAATATCACTTCACTGTTTATGGATAATGTATATGTCATACTAATTCCCCTGAGCTAGCTAATACTCAGAACAGAATTATTTCCTCAACTACTTTGAGATGATAACAGCAGGCCGTAATGTATAATCTTGGTGGTTCTGAGCAATGACTGCAGGTGACCTCCAGCCTCTGACTCCACACTTTGAATATAAGGATCCAACTCAAAAAATTATGCTTTTACGAATGCTAAGTGGTAAAATTCATAAAATGAACATCACTAAAAAATGTCATCATTGTCACAGACGTCATTTGCACAACACTCCAAGTGCAGAATTTTGTAGTAAGCAATTTCAACGTTTTTTTTTGCTTTAATGTTTCTTTCAAATCAGGAGATTGAAGCTACAATAAAACAGATTATTCACTCATTCATTCATTCATTCATTCATTCATTCATTCATTCAACCAATAACTCATTCACTAAAACTATTCCTGGGACTCCTTCTCCGGCATCACAGCTCCAGGTTCCAAGAGCACAGCTCTAAGCTGACGGGTGCTGTTCTTCCTGTGGGGAACTCACTCTTATCAAAAGCACGACACTTTTTTTTACATGAAATATAACTTTAAGAATGAACTACAGAGAGGCTAGGAAGACAGCCAGTTGGTAAAACAACTCATGCTGTGTAATCATGAAGACCTGAGTTTGCTCTCCAAAATCCACAGATGAAAGCCAGCCAGAGTGGTACATGTTTGTAATCCCAGATCTAGGGATCCACACCCAGGAGGACCCCTAGGTCTCCTGGCCAGCCACAGCAGGCTACTTAGTTCCAGGGTAGTGAGAGTTCCTGCCTCAAAAAGACAAGAGAGACAGCATCTGAGGAAAAATGGCCGGGGTTGCTCTCTAGTTTCCCATGTGCACATGCACACACACATGTGCATGCACATGTGTACACATACATTCACAAAACAAACAGAAAATGAACTGTTGATGTCACAGACACTATGAAGAGATTCACACAGAAGCTGTGGTGTGAGCAAAGTCACAGGTCTGACTATGTTTTGCTGACCACACTGGAATGCACACTTCTATTCAAACTGCCCTGGTGGGTCCCTGGCCCCTGGATCAATGCTGTATGTTATTCTAGGTTCCAAAAAGAAAATAATTTCTCTTTGGAAAATGTCATCAAAATATGGCAAAATAGGAAACAGCATTCATTAATAGCCATAAAACATAACCATGACTACTCGACTAACCAAAGCTATAGAGAATTCTTCTTTCCTTATGTGTAGTTCACCCCAAGATGGCAACACTGATCGTTCAGAGGTGAAGTTTTCAATAAGCAAGCAATGAACGATTGTTAGACTATGGTTACACAGGCTGTAGGAGCTGTTGGTGATTTGTATACTCACATAGGTGAAAATCGGCATTCAGCCTCTTCTGCTCACGTGATATGATCACCGAGATGGTTTAAAATTAGAACTTGCTGTTAGTTACTCCACTGTACCTCACAGAGGGAATTCTATACACCTCGTGTGTGTGTATCTACTCTGTGAGCTGAATTTGCTTGTTAAAGGAAGTCCAGCTTTTATGTCATGGAGCTGCGTCCAACAAACCGAAGCTTCTGGTTGCAGGCACTGACTCCTAAACCTTAGAAATACACCAGACCTGTCAGATTCAGAGACTGAGGAAAAGACATCAGGGAAGGTGTACGTTTGCTGTTACCAACACTCACAGTAGAACGTGAAGTTGAAGCCTCAGTGGTGGATGCTTTCTAAGATAAATCTGCTGGTGGGACACCAAGCTCTCCTCATTAACTCTCTTAGCTGTTTCTCTCTCTTCCCCGGGTTCTCATTGAGAGGAAATATTCATGGGACAGCTTTCAAAGAGAGGACAAGCCCATGGATATAATGAGATGATAATAGTTTGGACAGAGACATGCTAGTGCTACAGGGACTTTGGAGTGTGAGTGTTGCAGCATTCCATCCCAACTTTCTCATGGCTCTGGGGTTTAGCGTGTTTACATTTTGGTTGACAGCTTGGCTCCCATCACTAACTTTTGGTCTCTTTAGACATACATAAAACCCTAATGTTTTCATGTTCAGTTTTTAGGCTGCAAAAATCTGAGTTGTTGCTACAACATACACTTGAAATTGGCTGAGTTTGTATATCTAAAGGAATACGTATTTTCCCAAAAGTGTGAGTTAATCAGAATGCCTCTGACCCTTTCTAGCACGTAGAAATAGGCACTAATTTCCAGCACTAAGCAGTAGCCCCGCTGAAAACACTAGTTTTCTAAATACATAAGCGAACACTGAGCTGTTTCTCAAAAAATTCCAAAATTATTGTATTATTTTCATTTACATCCATACATGCATCTACGAGATCATCTGTATGTGAGTACAGCTGCTCAGAGAGGCCAGGAGAGAGTGTTGAGTTCCCTGGAGCTGGAGTACAGGTAGTTGTAAGCTGCCCAAGATGGAGTCAAACTTGGGTCCTCTGCAAGAGCGGTACCCAGTATCAGTCAATGAGGAGCCTCTCCAGCTCGCGATACTCTTAAGTACAGAAAATTTCTCTAAGAATACGTGTTATTACAAAAACGGATTCAGACCACTCAGCTGAAATTACTAAACAAAAACAAAAACAAGACAAAAACAACAACCAAACCTGAGACATGTGCGTAAAAACTGAGGCGGCAGACAGGGAATGAGCACCACACTCTGACAGGAAGTGCATGCTGAGGATGAGTTCACCAAGCTGGCTGTGCAGGCTCCCAGGCTCCGATGGCCTCACAGCATCCTCTCTGATAACATTGACTATGCAAATACTGAGCGCGCAGACGCCTGGAGTGTAAGGCGAATGTGGGAATCCAACCCTCCCCCGAGCCTGCAAGGTGCACTGGCCAGCAGTGACACTGTAGTCAAGGTCTTAGATCAGTTTCAGGGTGCCATAAGATAGGTTTGAAAGAAATGAGGGGAAAGATGGTCAAAGGACAAAAAAAAAAAAGGATTAAATTCTGAATATTAGAGCCCGTAGCAATGGCGTACTTTAAGCAGATTACATACTGCTAAGTGGACAATTTAGAAAGATAAAGGATATGTTGAAATTCTATGTTCTAAAATTAAGCGATCTGCCTGAAATCCCAAAGATACTGATCTAAAACAGACATGCTAAGCTGCAGCAGAAATGGGACCAAAAATAACGATAGCGATAAAAACAATTATAGCACCGTTCTAATATTATAATCCACTATTTTACATATCTGATTTTAGTGTTTTCTTCAACATACACCAGACTAACCAACGGCAGCCAATTGCTCTCAGAAGTCATAAATAAAGCCAGCACAAAGAAGATTCTAGAAAGATGGTAGAGAAGGAAGGGCCAGAACTCGGTCTCCCACGCAGACCTCAGACCCCAGTGTCTGTTGGAGACGCGCTACGCCCAAGGAAAAGTTTTAGCAGCCCGGACTGTTAAAGGGCATGGAGGAAGGAAAATGATTTACCTTTTACTTCTTGGCCTTCCCTCTTGCCACTGAGTTAATGAAATGGAAATAGCCAAAAGATATTGCCATCCTTGCAAGGACTACGGGCCAATTCTGGCTACATTTCCCAGCATCCCTTGCAGCGACGAGGCTGCTGTCTCCGCAAGGGACTATACCCCACGTTCAGTCAGAAACTCCATGCTCAACCTTTGCTCATAATGATGGGGATGGTCAATTCTACCAGCTGGACACGATGTAGCATCACACAGAAGACAGACTTGAGTAAGTTTCTGGGGAAGCTATCTAGTCTCTGTTAACTGAGGCGGGGAGACTGTCCCTAAGTGATGCTTCACCATCCCATGGCCTCGGGGCTTAGGAAGTGAGCTGAGAAGCGGCATCCATCTCTCTCTCTCTGCTCCCCAACTGTCTGGAGCTCCTGCTCTTGACTGACAAGATGGACTGTACCCTTGAAGTGTCAGCAAAATAAACCAGGTCTAGCCTCCTTAGGCGGCCTTTGTCAGACAGTTCGCCACCGCAGTGAGAAGACAAATGAATGTAAGAGCTTTCATACAGAAGGCTGCATTCAGATCACATATTCTAACCACTGGGGCTGATGCCCCAGGGAGAGACGCATAGAATGCGGGAAGATTGGTTTCCTGACTCTTTCACTGACCAAGAGTGTCTGAGAAAAATGGATTGTGACCGGGTGACACGGTGAGATGCCGGGTTATGATTAACCAGTCCAGCCCCGGTGGCATAGCTAAGAGCGGACAGCCCCCTGATTAAACTACTGACTCCAGCATGACAGGGATCATTCACTAGAGCCTCGGCGGCTTGTCTCACCCCATCTCCACTCCACATCTGTTCACCCCACAAACAAACTCACTCTCACATCCTGAAGACGTTGTCTTCAGCTGACATTACGTATGGGAGCCCACAATCTCTTGCAGATGGCCTCTCGGAAACCCCGTAGCTACGCCACAGGTCACCACAGGAGCCGGGCATGAAGAAATGTTTTCAATGTCTTTCTTTCTCCCTGGCTCCTTCCTGTAAAACTCCCTGCAGAGGGGGGAGTTAAATGACCCAGCTCTGTCTCCATGAAAGCACGCATGGCTCACGAGCTACTTAGTATTCACAGGCCATCCCTCCTCCACCCAGCAAGACACACTTAACCAAATGACCTCATTCATCTTTACATGAGCCATGAGCCTTGATTTTTTTTTTTTTTGAGGCAAAACAACCACAGATGCTGTTCCTCCTATTTCGAAGATCAAGACATTAAGGGAGAAAATACAAAAGCTATAAAGAGCAACCATGACTTCATTCACAGGCAAAGCCTCTGGTCTAAGGCTGACTCTTGGCAGGGCCAGGCATTTGTGGCTAGTAATTGCATGGAAATAGGTGGCAAGGGGCCCTTGAGATGGCTCAGTGAGGGACTTGCCACCAAATGTGATGACCAGGGTTTGATACCTGCAAGCCATGTGATAGAAGGAGAGGACTGACTCCTGCCAATTGTCCTCTGATGACCACGAATGTGTCATGGCATGTATATGCCCACCCCAGGACAAACAAAAATAAATAAAACATAATAAAAACAAAGTGGGGGTTGGGGATTTAGCTCAGTGTTAGAGCGCTTGCCTAGGAAGCACAAGGCCCTGGGTTCAGTCCCCAGCTCCGAAAAAAAAAAGAACAACAAAAAAACAAAAACAAAGTGAAGTGTTGAGAGTGTTAAGACCTGCAGAGCATACATATGCGCACACCAGCCTGTCTCATCCATGGCTCTTAAGTTTCTCCTGAAAATCAGCAGGATTGAGTCACACCCAGACTGTCTTCCTGAGTTCCAGGACACCTTGATTTTGTAAATGAGGAGTCAGGCACACTGCTGTTTGTGATGTCCTCACATCTTTCACGATGTCTTTGTTGTTGTTGACGTCTTCCTCTGCTCTCGTCCCTGGTCTCCCCTGCCCCCCACCTCTTCCTTTCCCAGCTAGTTCTTCTGTCATCATTTTACAAGTACTCTGTCCCTCAAAACTTCTACTTTGGGGATAGTTGGCTCCGCAGTTAGGAGGACTTGTCCTTCCAGAGGATCCGAATTTGGTTCCCACTGTCACCCTGGGTGATTCACAACCACCTGTAACTTGAGCTCCAGGAAATCCAAATCTCTCTTCTGGAATCTCCAGGCACTGACAGGCAGACAGACATATGTGTGTGTGTATGTGTGTGTGTGTGTGTGTAATTTATATACATACATGTATATGCATATATAAAAATTAGTTATGCATACATGCATATACATGCATGTGTGTATAATCTATACATACACACATATACGTATAATTTATTTACACATACACATGCATATATGCATATAATTTCGATGTAAAGACACATGTGCACACACAGGCATACACACATGCACACATACACATACACACATGCCCATGGCTGCACATTCACACACACACACACACACACACACACACACACACACACACACACCTTCTTTTCCCTGTCCATGGTTCCCTTTCTAGAACGTTTCATTACCTATACTTTCCCTCCCATAAAGACATATGCAAACATATAAAAATTAAATTGGACTTATAAATTAGAGAAACTATGATATTTGTCTTTCTGGGTCTGGGTTACTTCACTGAATATATTAAGTTTCAGTTTTACTCACATTTTTGTAAATGTCAGGCTTTCTCTTTCTCTTTTTGCATGTAAATATCAAACTATCAAGTTTAGGCAGCACATTTTTTCTTATCCATTCATCCATGTGGTGACACGTAGGCTGGTTCTGGGACTTAGCTATTGTGAACAGTGCAGTAATCACATCTCTGTACCATAAGTACCTCTGTGGTAGGACTCGGAGACCTGTCCCACTCCTCCTTTCAACCTTGTGTCTACAGTCACAAAGGGGGTACAGCAGAGGCACTAGTTCTGTGGTCCCTGTAAACTGAGTCACACTCAGGAGGCACAGAATCCCTCACTTTGTTTTGAGACCTTAAGCAGAAAATCGTATTCACTTATACGATAAATAGATTTAGGCATGGCCAAGTTTACAGAGATGTAGAAAAAGGGGGCCCGAGGAAGCAGATGTTGGGGATAAAGAGGAAAGTTTTCGTTTTATGAAAAATATGTGCTTTTCCTAAAATTGACATCATGGCCAAGACCCCTGGTCGATCAGGAAAGACAAAAGAGAGACAAGGGATGATGTTATAAAGTCTATGGTGTTAGTGGTTGAGAGACAGCTGGAGGTTTTGATGTGGGAAATGTCCCTCATTCTACTGACTGATATCACAGTGGACATGGTATTGGCATGAGGAGGTGACTGTGTTAACTACAGTTTAAATACAAAGACCATTATTACCTTGAACCCAGAGCCACACATCCTCCCCTTGCTTTTGGTAGAATGCTTCAGTCAGAAGTACACAATGATATCCACAATGACAGTGGTGATATCTGGTGTTGGCTAGTTAAGTTTCAGAGATGTCGGCAATCATTTGTGTACGGATATTTTGGTGTGTGTGTGTGTGTGTGTGTGTGTGTGTGTGTGTGTGTGTGTGCACTTACATGGCACTATTCTAAGAAAAGCGTTTTGAAGGGCAGAGAATACCTTGCAGGAGTCGATTTCCTTCTACCCTGTGGATCCCAGGGACTGAACTCAGGTAGGTGGGTTTGGCAGTAAGCGCCTTCACCCACTGAATCATCTCCCTGCTCCCAATCTTTGGCAGGTCCTGTGGTAAAAGTTTCTAGTCCATGCCTATAACCCTCAGAACAGTGATGTGATGTTCAAACACTTATCCCAATTTTACAGGTGAGGAAATGCCACCTCAAGGGTTTTAAGTAGCTTATCAGAGACCTCCCCAGTAAAGAGCAGCAGATCTGGAATTTAAACCATTGTGTACTGATCTAATGCTTTGCCAATTGGCCCCCTGTCACAAAGATTTTCTAAGCAAAACTCAATCGAAGTTATTTTTTTATACGAACGTTTTTCATTTTATTTCCCCAGCAATCACTCTTCTTGAAGCAACAACAGCCCAGATATGAGTCATCTCCTTAGTCCTTTGCATGGAATTGGATGATACGTGTGATTGTGTGATGTTTACTTCCCACTTCCATGGACAGAAAACCTACTGTTATTTCTCCCGTCCTCACTACGAGGGCTCTTTCCTAACCTTGTATGTGTTGGGTCAGAGACTCGGAAGCCAATGTTGGTCTCTAGAGGTTGACCTTGCATCTCTGAGAGTAGAAAATCAGTGCTGGTGAAGTTAACATTTCCATAGGGTTTGGGACTCCACTCGGGAGACCTCTGAGTTAAAGACCTAGCTCCTGAAATGTCAGTCATCTGAGGAACAAATTCTCAAAGTCTTACCTGCTCAAAGGCCTATAGCATTTTACTCATTTCTTGTGAGAATTTTACTTTTGTCTCTTAGACTGATAATGGAAGCACCGAGAAGCCTTGTACGCGGTCCCCGCAGAGGGATGTCGAAACAGTTAGTGGTGAGTATTAAATGTCTGAAGAGAGATGCAGACACAGTAATAATTTGTTGATGTTCTTATCACATCTTCACTCTGGATAAAATCTTGTCAAGACCTAGATAGCTGCTATTTTTATGAGTTTTGGGCTTTCCTTTTATTTCATTTTTCCATCCCCCTACATGACTGCAAATGTCTTGGAAATATTTAGAGCCTTGGGTCAGATGCTTTTATTCACACGAGAATTAATAAAAACCAAACTAGGTGAAGTTATTACCCTATTCATCTCTCCTCGGGCCCAATCAGAGTTTAATTTGTCCAGACGTGGAAATTTTTGCATAGTCAAATTCTTTGGAAGCAAAACGATGCTCCAACGACAACCACCATCATGAAGCTGGATGTGGTGGTTTATATAGGCTCAGCTCAGGGAGTGGAATTGTTAGGACATACGGCCTTGTTGGAGTAGGTGTGGCCTTGTTGGAGTAGGTGTGGCCTTGTTGGAGTAGGTGTGGCCTTGTTGGAGTAGGTGTGGCCTTGTTGGAGTAGGTGTGGCCTTGTTGGAGTAGGTGTGGCCTTGTTGGAGTAGGTGTGGCCTTGTTGGAGTAGGTGTGGCCATACTGGGGTAGGTATGTCTCTGTGGACATGGGCTTTAAGACCTTCATCTTAGCTGCCTGGAAGCCAGTCTTCTCCTAGCTGCCTTCCAAACAGGAGGTGGAACTCTCAGTTCCTCTAGCCCCTTGTCTGCCTGGATGCTGCCACGTTCCCACCTTGATGATGATGGACTGAACCTCTGAACCTGTAAGCCAGCCCCAATTAAATGTCCTTATAAGAGTTGCCTTGGTCACGGTGTCTGTTTACAGCAGTAAATCCCTAACTAAGAAAGTGAGGTTTCCTAGGTTGTGATGATGCACCCTTGTACTCCCAGCACTTGGTAGGGAGACTGCTGCAAGTCTGACTCTAGTCCAGACTACACAGCGATTTCATAATCAGCCTGGACTACACAGAGAAGCCCTGTTTAAACATCAACAAAACCGTGTGTGACATCGAAGGTCTCTGGAATTTCATGGTCAGTACTTATCTAAACAGGGGAACGCAGTTACCTGTTTGCACGTGCTTGTGCTTGTGTGAGCAGAGGAAGGTTAGAATGAAGTATTTCAGCTGAATTAGAAGCAGAGTAGATAAGGCAACAGAAGTCACTTGTAAAGAAGAAGCTCAAAAGACAAAACTCTCAGAGGCGGCTCCTTATGTCCCCATGTATTCAAGCTGACGATAGAGACAGAATGGTGGCATGGGTATGGCTGTGATTTCGCAGTGTTGCTGGATGACTGAGCTCTCCAGGATCTCACTCAGCCATATTGTTCTAGCATTGGGTGGGAAATATGGCAGAAGATAGCCCTCTTTCAGATTGGGCACAGGATTATTAGTTCATGACCCAGTGTATAAAAGAAAGCAAACAAGCAAACAGACACTATATTGTATATGTTTGTATTCTTCATTCTGAAAGATAACAAATCAAAATGATTTAGGCAAGCGCTCTACCACTGAGCTAAATCCCCAACCCTTAACTTAACTTCTAAATACATACCCGCGAAGCCATGGGTGACAAAAAAATCTACAGTGATGGAGGACTCAGTTTTCTTTTTGTGTGTGCACAAATATAGCATTTTGCTTTTGTGCAAGGCATGTTAATCACAGCCGCCACCCTGGCCCCCAGCCCACCATCAATGGGGCAGCTTTCTTTAGAACTCTGTGATGATTAGCTTTGTCAACTCCACACATCTAGAATGACCTGGGAGGAGAGATTCAATCAGCAATCATCTACACTCTTTTGTCAGGGGACAGTCTTAGATGTTGACTGAAGCGAGAAGACCCAGCCCACTGTGGAGAATACCATCCATTCTCTTGGCAAAAGGTCCTGAACTTTCTAAGAGTCCAGAAATCACGCTGAGCACAAAGAAGCAAGTGAGCGTGCACACATTCAATCCCTCTCTGCTCTTGGCTTTGAATATTTTTGTAACGGGTTGCTTGAGGTTTCTTCCTTGACTTCCCTACCATGAGGGGTTCTAATCTAGAATCATAAGCTGAAATATACTTTCTTTTGGGGGCGGTATTTGTTGAGGAAGCAGAGTGAAACACGTACAGCCTCTGATTTGTCAATTATTAATATTTGTCCATTATTAGCTGTATCTGCTATTTCTAAGCAAGGCAGCACCCCTGGGATGATTCTTGTGTATTAATTGCCCTACTCAAGGTCAATGCCTAAGTGAGACCTCTCAGAATCTGTGCTCTGAGATCTGACCTCAGGCTAGGGAAGGCAGGCATTGACCAGAGGAGTTTGTGACTGGCTTCTGAGCTATTCCATGTAACAACTTGATGGCCATGTGTCTGATATGGTAATAAATATGCTTTCAATTAGATTTTAAGGTGATTCCCCAAAGAGAAGAGCAAATAAGTAGCCAGGGTTTATCCTGGGGCATAGGAGCATATCTAGACCTCAGGCAGTAAGACAGATTCATTTTTTACTCTGGTGAATAAATCAATGTTCATTATATAACCTGATATTCAATACATTCCTGGAACACTGTTGAGGCTACTAGATTTTCCTGGTGGAGGGGTGGATTATTACAAATTATGAATGTCTGGCTTTGATCATTTGGACACTTTTAGCCAATGTGCCTGAAGGACAATTTTCAGGTTGCTTTGTAATACCGTCAGTGGTTTCTACATGGTGACTGAATTGTCTTCTGTAATTCTATTCATCTATCCACTGGACAAGTACCTTTAAGACATGACACACTACTGACACTCCTTCTGCCATCATGGGGGTGTCTTTTCCGGTGTTTAAATTGCTCACAGCATTTCTTAAAGAAAGTGCTCAACTGCCCTACGTATCTTTTCTGAGCATTTCCTTCCCTATTTGTAAAACGGGAAAACAGCTTTTCTCAATAGCTCATGTAACACTTTTAAGATGACACAGCAGATAATCTGTGTAAATATTGAAAACTACAGGCAATTGATCTGCTCTCCCAGGATAGCTCATTCAGGTGTTTCCTAAAGGGCCCCAGAATCCTCCAGCATGGCCTCCCATGGGTACGGGATGACTTAGAAGACTTCTGTGGGATGACATAGACTATTGAGGAATTCCCCTGGCTGCCATTATGCTTACTAAGCTGAGGAACCAGGAAAATAACATTTTCCTAACAATGAAGAACAAACTTAGTGAAGAAAGCAATCCAAGGTTGGTAATTCGAAATCTAAGAGTCTTCTCGAGTTGAATGAACCCCCAGCATTCAGAAAGGAGGAAGGACAAAACCCAGAGTTTCAGCTTGTAAGCAAAACTTGTAGTTTTGCTTGTAGCTTATAGCACATAAGCAAGTGTCTAGATTACAAAAACCCCACTCTCCTGTTTTAGCCTCGGTATTTATAGTCTGTGCCTTTGCAGAAAATGATAATTTTGGGAATTATTCATGGCATCACCACAGCAACGTCTCCACAGGGACTCTCCCTTCAGCAGAGACAAGGACCCTTCAGGATCCCTATGCAAATCCTTACCATGGAAACTGGTATATTTATTTGGTCATTCAGCTGCTGTGGTCACCATGCCGGGCCACAGCAGTAAATAAGACACGGAAGCATTCAGAAAGCAATGTGGTAAACCAGACAGTAAGATGATGTTGATGCTGGTGCTGCTGGAGCAGCTGGGGAAAGATGAAGGTGAGAGGTTTGTCCCCTAAGGTCCCTTACTGCTTGTATTCACATAGCTGTCCAGTCCGCTCAAGATGCATATGGGCTAACTCTATAACTCTAAACTTACGTCTATCAGGATGCCACAAACAGAACCACCGCCAAGAGTAAGTTAGAAAAGATCACCATTTCCATCTTCTTTACATGACCCCCTCCCACCTTTGCTCAGTAATCTGCTCTAAGAAGAAGCTCTGTGGTAATGAGCTGAAGCCTCCATCCAGCCTCCTGCGGGAAAATGAATCCTGCTCCACCCAGATGACCGGTATTAGAAACAGGTCTTCCGCTGTCCCTGTGCATCTCTGAACAACACCTCCAGAGCCAGGGGTTACAACTGACCTATTAGCTAACTATTATGTGTCAGCTTCCTAGCAGACAGAAGTCTTGAGATGACAGTAAACACTGTGTGAGGTTACTAGGTCCTAGGATCATTTGTGACACAGCAATGGTTATTTAACATGAGGTGGTGGTACCTCGCTGCAAACGGAACAACGGAGCAAGTCTAAGTTATCAGAGGAGCTGAAGGGTAGGCATGCATTCCAACCATGGTCAAGACCTAAAAACAGCTTGTGCCAGAAATAATAGTGAGAGGGGAATGATTAGAAGTGATGCTTCTCAGGTAAAGATCAGATATGACAACAAAGATAGTCAATAAGACAGTCCCAAAGATTAGAGGTGCTTTCTTGTGGATCGATCGATCTATCTATCTATCTATCTATCTATCTATCTATCATCCATCTATAATCCATCCATCCATCCATCCATCCATCCATCTGTCTGTCTACCTACCAAGCTGTATGTCTGTCTGTCTGTCTGTCTATCTATCTATCTATCTATCTATCTATCTATCTATCTATCTATCTATCTATCTATCATCCATCTATCATCTATCTATCATATCTACCTATATCTATCATATCTATCTATGTCTATCTATCTATCATCTATCTTTATATCACCTATATATCTGTCTACTTATCTAATTGTTTGTTTAATTTTGAGACAGGGTTATACTTTGCAGCTTTGGATGGCGTGGATCTTGCTATGTAGAACAGAATAGCCTCAACCTAACCAAGATTGCCTGCCTTTTTTTCCCAGGTGCTAGGATCAAAGGCATGTGACACCAAACCTGATTTTTCTTTAAATCACTTAATAACTTTACTGAAATTTTATAACAAGAGTGTGTGAATGTTATCAAACAGTCACGATAAGATTAATGTCTGTACCAGAGTGTTAGTGTTATGAAATCAACAGATCTTACATATCATTTTTTTTTTCAAAATTGGATTTGAAAGTGGTTGCCTCCTGTTCTGATTGGACAGGCTGGGAAAGGAAGAACAAATCCAAATCACATGAGTTCTTAAAACCCCAATGAAGACGCAAGGGAGCAACTTAACTCCTTCTTTGTCAATGGATTCCTTGTATCAATTTATTCTAGCATAGTCTTTATTGAATTTCTCCTTGTATCTAGAAGCTGATTGTGGGACATGAAGTCTTCTGCATGTACTTATCTCATGGGCAAAGGGTGAAAACAAACATGTCCTTAGGTTTGGATGAATTCCAGCTTTCAAAGAGAGCAAGCATCTCCTCCCTTGGAGGATGACGGCACTGTCTAGTAAAAAGCCATCCATCTCAGTTCCCAAGGAAAATCAGGTCCCAGCATGGACCTGAGAAGAGGAGAAGCCTGCGCTACACTGTCACAGAGCTTGCACGGGTCTGTGGCCTTCCAGTGCCACACATGCAGAAGGTAAGTGTGTGTTAGCACACTTGCTCCAAAGGCCCTTCCACTCATCCCCGAACATGGCAAGCTTTCCCAGGAAGCTTGGGGGACTCTCTTCTCTTTCCTCCCAATAACACTAACATTAGAATCTGGGGGACAGGAGAAAGAAAGGAACAGAGAGGCAGAGAACAGTGGGGGCCCACTGTGATGGTGGGCAAAAGGGCTCTTACTGTGGGTCTGTAAGGATGCTCTAGAAATGGTTTGACAGGGAGAGAGAGGAAGGGAGGGAAAGAAGAAGAAGAGAGGGGGAGCTGGGGAGGCAGCTCAGCAGGTAAACTGTCTGCTACCTAAGGATGAGGGCCAGAGTTCAAATCCCTAGCACCCACATAAATGGCCTATGGGCTCAGAAGCCAGATTTTAATTCCAGTGTTTAGGCAGGGAAGACAGGGAGCTTCAAAAGTAATCTGCCTGGTTTAGTCGGTGAGCTCTGGCTTCAAGTGACAGACCTGTCTTAGTAGGGATAGTGATAAAGCCACCCGACATCTGCCTCTGGCACATAGGCACAACCAGTCATACAGAGAGAGAGAGAGAGAGAGAGAGAGAGAGAGAGAGAGAGAGAGAGAGAGAGAGAGAGAGAGGAAGAGGAAGAAGAAGAAGAAGAAGAAGAAGAAGGAGGAGGAGGAGGAGGAGGAGGAGGAGGAGGAGGAGGAGAAGGAGGAGGAGGGGGGAGAAGAAGAAGAAGCAGAAGAAGAAGCAGAAGAAGAAGGAGGAGGAGGAGGAAGAGAAGGAGAAGGAGAAGGAGAAGAAGAGGAAGAAGAAGAAGAAGAAGAAAAGGAGGAGGGGAGGAGGAGGAAGAGGAAGAGGAAAAAAAGAGAAGCATGGGCAGGAACTTAGGCAGTATTTGAAGGTGGAGCTATTTGCAAAAGTCATTGCATGACACGTTAACTTCAGTGAAATAAAAAGACCAAGCTGTCAAGTCACTATTTGCCCTGTTCCTTTTAAAGCATTAATAAAAACCAATATTTGAATGATTTCATTTAATAGCTACAGAAACTCCAGATAAGGTGTAATTACATATGTGCACCTCCTGAGAGTCTCAGCCACTGATATTGACTCCATTGCTTGTGATATTGAACCTACAATCGTGTGGTCTACGTCAATGCCGAGGCCCTCATCAGTGAATGGATCGGGCATGCCGGGAGTGTGGTCCACCAGCATCAAAGATGTCTGCACCCAAACTATCCACCCTGCCTGGAGCCAGCCACTGGCCACCTGAACTGTGATTTGTGTCACTATGGAAAGAATTGAAAGCTCCATTTCACTTAATGAAGTATTCAAATTTCCACTCCCATAGGCATATGGCTAAGTAGTTACTCCGATTGGATGACGCAAGTTCCTGAGTGAATGAAGGCAAAACTGAAGTAAAAGGAGAAGAAGGAACATGATTATTTTTATAGCATGGAGAAGGTTTTATTGTAGATATAATGGAGGAAGCAGGTAGAGGGAACAGTCCAGACTGAGCATGGCTGGCAGACTAAACTGTAACAGGAGAGCAGAGATGGGGAAGGGAGCAAAAGAGGAGCCCTGATTAAGAGAGGCATCCTGGGTCAAGAGGCGAAGAGACAGGGGTAGCCGAAATGGCTGAGTTATCTAAGGATGAGGAACGCTGGAAACAGCCACAGGACCTGAATGAGACTTGCCCCAGGTTTGAGACCTAATAAGGGGAGCATCAGGAAGGGAAGCTGGCTTTTATTGTACCACTGTGAAATGCCAAGGTGTGACTAAGGTTACCCAAACAGTCAGAGGACTCTGCATGGATTCCCAAATGTGGCTGTGGTCCACAGTCACATACGGTGGAAATGTGCAGGGTTGTACGGACCTGTATCACTCAAACCAAGAAGTCAGTCCAATTCACGGAACAACGAGAGTGTGGCAGTCTGTGCCGATGACCCCAGCGCTCAGGAGACTGAGGCAGAAGGGTCCTTTGCTGAGTTCAAGGCCACCCTGGTTTACATAGTGAGAACTGGTGTCCAAAAAAGCCAGAAGCTTCCAGCAATGCCATGCACACAGCATGACCTCTGCTTTCCAAAACACCAACTTGGTTTTTCTATTTTTAAATTTTAAAATGTTATTTTAAATTATGCATTGGTGTGTGTCTATGTGTGGGTCTGTGGCATGAGCATGGTGGTAGCGGAGACTATCAGAGCAGGTCAGAGGCCTCAGAGGTGGAGTTACAAACTGCCAGACATGGCTACTTAGAACCAAACTCGGGTCCTCTGTAGGAGCAGTTAGTGCTTTTAACCACTGAGCCATCTCTCCAGCTCGTGAAAATTTCCAATTGTCAGACACCCAGTATAGAGTGAGTTTAAACCTAAGTATGTTACCCGCAGAGAACTTTCTAGAAAGAAAAAAGAAACCATCCGAGATGACGTTTTAATACCAATACATAGAATTAGAAATCAAAATGAGAGGGTTTTTTTTTTTTAAATCATCAGATCAAAACCTTATTACAGTTTAACTAAGTTCAAAGTTGACAGCACTTCTCATACAAAAACTTGTTCAAGCATAGACTACGCATTCATGTATGACGGTCTCAGAATTTATTCTTGTTCCTCATACAAAGACCTTTCTGTCCTGGGACATTCTTGGACAGTACCAGACACATTGGCAAAGAATGAATAAGACAGAAAGCTAAAGTTTTAGAAGGCTCAAGTCATTCAACAGATATTAATTTGACTGGTGGAATTCCCGACATGTCCTGATTTGCTGATCCTAATCAGATGAGCAATTCAAGGCTGGAGGTTTAAAGCCCCGAAGAGAGCCACATCTGGAAACCCTTAGGAGGGCTCCCACCCCACATGCAGCTGCCTTTGTGTGTCCCCCTCTCCTGAGTTACTTGAACTTCCATTGAGACCGTGCATTGAGAGATATAAGCACTGATGTTTTCTTTCATTCGTGCCAGTTACATTAGGAGATCTGGAATCATTACAAGTCATGGGCATAACAGAGTTTTTCATTCCCATTTTGACTCTGTAAGATCTGAGCTACGCCTGGCTAGGCACCATTTCTGTGGGGATTAGCTAACATGGCATTAATTTCCTATAAAAAGTCACATTCTCAGATGGAAATGTTTTATAGACCATGGTTCAGGACCAGCATCCTCAAATGGGATTTTTGTTTGGGGGGTAGGGTGCACATCTGTGCACACGCATCTGGAGGTCATAGGTCAATCCCAGGTGTCATCCTTGGAGGCTGTCCACCGTGTGTCTTCGGTGTTGGTAGCTTACTTTGTTTTGAGATACAGTCTCTCACGTGGACTGTAGCTCACCAAGCAGGCTAGACTAACTAGCTACTAAGTCCCAGGGATCCGTCTGCACTTCCTCAGTATTGTGGAGATTACAAACCCATACAAACAAGACTGTATTTTCTTGTGTGGGTTCTGAGGAGCAAACTCAAATCCTTAGGCTGGAATGGAAGCACTTTACTGACTTAGCCATTTCCCCAGCCTTCGGATATCATCTCTACTTAATAAAAGCTTCAGTCGGTGACCCTGGCGGATAGGCACACACACTCAGACTAATGGAAATATGGATAGCTGTGCCTCAGAGGAACAGCCTGAGGAAACAGCTCCCTCCTAACCCTGGCCATCAGACTCACTCGCTTCTGACCTCACATTTTTTTTTTGCAACTCCTGGTGTGGATATGCTTGTGGCTCAACACTAGTCACTGTAAGTACACAGGGACACAGTCACACAGTAGATAGAGTCCTCGGGGCTGTGCACCACCATTATTACAGAAGCAGAAGCATTTTTAAGCTCATACATGTTTTCAGCTGAAGTTGAGTATGGTAGGGCATGCTTGAAATCTAAGTCCTCACTGGTAGGGTAGGAGGATAGCCAAGAATTGGGTGGCAACCTGGGCTACATAGTGAACTCAGTATAGCCTGGGCCATGTACATAGTAAGGCCCAGTCTGATAATAAATCAGCTAAGATACAAGTTGTGATTGAAACTTGTTCAAAGTCACAACAGAAAGGTTGGCACCGCGTTCCCTCTGGCTGCCATCTGCAGAGTTAATGTCCTGATTTCTGAGTTCTATGGGAAGCCCACTTATCAAGGATCACTTGGGGGTCAGTTGCTATGTTACAAACCTATTCATGAGGGAAATTCTCCTCTGATTAGGCCCAAGGCTGAGATTTAGGCCGACCAAGGAGGAATTATGTGAGATCAGAGAAGGGTTCAAAACACAGAGGTGAAAACAGGGAGGCTGACCACCCTTCAGAGGACCAAAATTGTCAGAAAACAACGCACTCACAAAACGTCCTATATTTAAAGAAGAAATATGACAGTGTCATAAATGGAGGTTACTACAGAAAGATGGTAGGGTATTGACCAGCCATCCCAGACACTCACTCTCTCTCTCTCTCTCTCTCTCTCTCTCTCTCTCTCTCTCTCTCTGTCTCTCTCTCTCTCTCTCTCTCTCTCTCTCTCTCTCACACACACACACACACACACACACACACACACACACACACACACACAGACCCTCTGTGGACTCTCATATTCCTTGTCGAAATTGCAAACACAGAAATGTAACACAACGGCATAGCCTACATTTTCATGTTCAGAGACACTAACAAACTAACCACCCACAGACTCCCCTGTCTCTTGTTTCTCTAGTGAACCTCTCTCTGCATTCCTCCACATACCTGGAGAATGATCTGGAAAGAGAGCCCACAAAGCACTTTCCTTGTGGAAAGTAATTTCCTCACATTTTCCTTTAGGTTGCCCCAGAATACATAACTCACTCCTGCGGAAGATGGTGGGAAAGAGGGCTCCCCAGTCCACTGTCCCTCCTTGGATGGACCTTGTCGGATGGGCAGAAGCCTGTCCAGCTGCAAACATGACCCTGAACCGTGACACCCTCAGCAGTGAACGCAGAAATATGAGACAACCAACCCTGAGGACCCGCTGGGGAGAAACCCCTGCACACAGTCCGTGAGTTCCACTCAGGCCAGAGCCTTGTTCCTAAGAGCTCCACATGTATTGTTGCTAACGCACACGGAATGTAATTAGCCGCCTCAGAAAGGCCTAGAATCACTCCCTTTCTGACTAGATTACTGGCTAATTAGATTGGTGGCACTCTGCCCCATCTGTGGCTGTCAGATTAAATCTGCCTGCTTCTGCTCAGATAACTGTCAAACGCCACAAGAACAGACACACAGTGGCACTGGGAGGCATCGGGGAGGGGGACGATCGGTGCTCGAAGGCTCAAAACCGCTTCCTTTCTTAATAAAACGTTGACAATGTTCGATGGGCTGAAGTGTATTCAAATCGCCATTGTGTCAGACTAAGAGATGTACCAGGTGAAGCCTGTGCTAATGGGCTCGGTGTGTGTGAGGAGGGCCACAAGGTCTCTTTGTCTGTAGGCAGACCAGCACCTGAATGCCCGAGAGAACTGTGCTTGAAAGCCATGGGCCTCCAACCTTTTCCTCCAAAGACCAAGTCCAGTCCCACACAGAGAGATCCTTCTCCTGACCCTGGCTGGATCTCTACACCTCTTTCTCTTCTAGAACGAACACACATTCCCTTTACACGGTAGAAATCATCTCTCCATGCTATCTTCCCATGAACCACCCAAGAGAGAGCAAAACTAAACATCAACGCCCATAGGTCCTGTGCTGTGTCCTTCCTTTTGCCATTCTGACACGATATCATCTATAAACTTCTAGGAAGTTCAACCTAGAAAGATGGGTGGTCCAGCCTCAAAAATAAACAAATAAATATATATTTTTTTTAAATCTCCATAATGTTTTAAGTAGGTTTTCACATCTGTGCATTCATTGCGATCTTGGGCTGAAGGATGTTACCCATAGTTCTCATGGTCTGATTCTTTCTTGTCTACACTGCTGCTAGAAAGCGTTCCCTCCTCTTCCCTTCTTGGAGGTGGGCCCTGAACTCTGCAGGAGATGGGGGAGAGGTGGGGTAGAGAGTCTGGACGCTCCCAGGGCACACCGTCTTATTTATGCTGTAAATGGTCCTGATTTCCTATTTATGCTAAAGATGAGAAGGTTGTTTACCTGTGGAACCGATCTAAGTGTCAGCATCGGGGGAGAAGGGGGAGGAGGACAGACATTCACACAGTGGAATTTGCTTTGCCTATGTGGAAGAGCAAAGCTGTGTGGTTTGTAGGAAGAATGAATGGGACTGCGGAGAATCATATTGAAGTAATTAGGCCAATGACAGAAAAACAAATACCAGGGCTGGAGAGACGGGTGGGTGACGAAAAGGGCTTGTTGTTCTTGTAGAAGATCCAGTTTCAGTTTCCAGCAAACAACACTCATGGCAGCTCACGGCAGTCTGTAAACCTAGTTCCGGGCGATCTGAGGCCCCCTGTTGGCCTCTGTGGGTACTGCATGCACAAGGTGCAAAACATCCACACAAATAAGACAGAGGTAAATCATTATTTTTTTAAAGCTCCTCCCAGAAAACAAATATATGTTTTTATCATTCGTGGTTACTAGATAATAGATGTCATAAAGGTAGAAATTAAGCTGTCGAGGGACACAAAGGGGACCGTGGGAGGTGGGAGAGAGAGGGAGAGAAATAGAAGATAGAGGAAGATGGAGGTGTACCTGTATGTATCTGTCTATGTGTGTATACATATATTCACTTTTAAGGTTCATTTTCAAAAACGGAGCGTTGGGGGATGGGGAAGCGGTACAGTCAGCAAGTGTCACACCTTCTTAAGGACGAGGATTTCATGCAAACACATGCTCAGTCAAACCTTTACGTGGCTATGCAACCTGGTAATCCCAGCACTGGATGAGCAGAGGCAGGGGCATGTCCAGAACTCACTGGCCAGCTAGTCACACTAGAATGTCAAGCTCTGGGTTCAGGAAAAGACCCTGCCTCAAAACAATAAGGTAGAGAATAGAATAGCACCTCACATCCACCTCTGCCTTCTACTGCGAGTACACCATACACACGGGCGCGCGCGCGCGCGCACACACACACACACACACACACACACACACACACACACACACAAACACAGGGGGGGGGCAGATGGACAGGCGGACAGAGACAAACTTCCCAATGCAAAGACGTCCCCCCATTTGTCATCACACAGCATCAGCAGTCACCTCAGCGGCTGCTATACAGGGCTACACGGTTTCTGATCACAGGCTTCCAGGAGGTGCGGGCAGAGAGCCTGTCACCGTCTGCAAGCTCAAGAAATGAAGGCGGTTATTGTTCTGAACAGGTGAGGCCAGAGGCTTTTTAAAGCTTCCTGCGATCCTCAGGAAATGTCAGTTCTAGAGGGTGAGATCTATATCTGTCAAACATTTCAGTTCTTACGCTCTTGGGAAGATGATTGTTCAGAGGGATTCTCCACTTCTCAAATTTAGGACTCATTGCTTCTGCACCTCCAGCAGATGTCACCGGCGTCCAAAGGGTGCTGGCTGATTCATCCCTCTCCCCGGCAAGGTGCCTACCTTAAGCTCAACAGATGCTACCTTAGAACAAGGGTCCACCGAAGAAACAATAAGGGGCTAGGGTAGAGCTCAGAGCGCAGTGAGCCTATGTGATCATGGGTGAAGCCCTGGGATCAACCTCCAGCAACAAAAAGGGGAAAAAAATAAGTAATAAAATGTCTTTAACCAGCTCGAATGTTCATGTCACACACAAAAGGAAAAAGAAAGAAGACGGAATCTTTTGAAGTCAGTGGAATAAAGGGCTGGAGAGATGGCTCGGCAGTTGAGCACCGACTGCTCTTTCAGAAGACCAGCATTCCATTCCTAGTATGCACATGGTGGCTTAGGACCCTGGCCAGTTCCAAATGGTCTGATGTCCTCGGCTGGCATCCACAGGCACTGCACATGCGTGATACACAGACATGCATTCAAGCAAATCGCCCATACACGTTAAAAGGAAATAATAAACAATTTTTAAAAATCAAGCTCAATGGAACAGAGTTAAATCTGGGCTGTCTGCTTTGTTTTCGTGGGTCACCAAGTATTTCATTGTGGACGTTTGACCATGTTAGTGCTATTTCTATGGGAAATGAACTCAACTGACAAAGAAGTCCCCAAACCGTGCAACAAAGTGCCAAGTCTGTAGAATAGGTAACACTGGAGTGTTCCTTAAAAGACATTATTTCTAAAACTTTCACCAGGAATATTTTAATTTCTATGTCTGGGATAGTACCAAAGAGTCCTCATGTCTGTAAGAAGTGCTTACTAATGATCTCTCTAGGACAAGCCCATGGGTTTCCTCTTATATGTAAAGGTTATTTCCAACCTTCCAGAAGCAGAGACATTTAGCTAGACTCTGCATCATTTTATGCTGAAACCCATTAAATCATTCAAGAACCCAGCCACATTCGGCCATGAAGCCATGGCCAAAAGTCCTCCCAGGTCCCTTCTAATCAGGCCTGTGCCTGTGCCGACAGGACTGGAAAAAGTACACATCTGCAGGGCCTTACACTAAAGGACAAGGAAAACATTTCACCTTTGTGAATGACATTGTTCTGCATGTTTTCAGCGTATTCAGAAATCTGAAGGTCTGATGTATAACAAATTTTAAATGAATAGGCAGCCTCTCTCCCTCTCCCTTCCCTCCCCCTTCCCCTTCCTTCCAGTCCCCCTCCCTCCCCCACTCCCTCCCCCTCTCCTCTCCTCCTCCTCCTCCTCCTCCTCCTTCTTCTTCCTCTCTCTCTCTCTCTCTCTCTCTCTCTCTCTCTCTCTCTCTCTCTCTCTCTCTCTCTCTCACCAAACACGTGCCCGCTCTGGCTTAAAATTGCTCAGACTTGGGGTTGGGGATTTAGCTCAGTGGTAGAGCACTTGCCTAGGAAGCTCAAGGCCCTGGGTTCAGTCCCCAGCTCCGAAAAAAAAAGAACCAAAAAAAAAAAATTGCTCAGACTTGGCAATGCCTGCCTAATAACATTGTTTCCATCTTCCCATTGTATTTCCAGCAAAGGAACAGCTCTGACAACGGAATAGAAACCCTGAAGTCTGTTGGCTTGTCTCTGCAGGTCTTTGCAGATGTCAAAAGTGTTTCACAAATCATCCCTTTGAAAGGCAACTGAATACCTCAGGATTGAGGCTATCTTTTTCCGCACTTCCAGGATGAGGCAAGAATTTGGAATGATCCTCCCAGTACTGACCACGAGACACCCATCACCAACTCTGCAGATGTGCTGATAGCAGAAGGTGGTGACTCAGAAGTCATCAGCGACGTTGTAACTGAAGGGAAAGGCTTGCAGGACACGTGATCCAGGGAGATTAAAATGCAATTCTTAGGATAATATCAGAGCATTGAAAGTTCTGAGTTACACCCTTAGTAGGCTAACAGTTTTAAATACATATCTATCTGCTAATAATGTAGGTTCATAATCTATTGTTGACTTGGGTTTAATTTTAATGCTTGTCTTTCCTCAGAAGTATCATATGCCTCATTATCCTGTTCTGGCTTTCAGAGACAGCTTGACATGCAGGGAAATTGCTGGAATGAATTTCATCGGTGCATTTTTTTTTCTCAGTCATACTGAACTTGTGTTTCAGGCTCCTAAGTCTTTTTGTTTGGTAGAAATGGGAGTGTGTGGCTATACTTTCTTGTACAATTCCCTAGTTGTTTCTCACACTTACATGCACTTTGCCCTGTGTTAGGCTAGAATACAGTTACTTTTAAAAGCTAGGGCTTGGGAGATGGCTTAGCTGTTAAGGAACTCAAAGACCCGAGTTCAATCGCCAGAACCCACGTGTACTGCACCCGAGCATGTTCTGATGAGCCTAGCACTGAGAGGCAGAAAAAGGCAGATCCTAGGGCTTCATGACTGCCAAGCATGAACTACTGGACAAGGTCCGGGTCATTGAGGGGTCCTGTGTTGAAAACAAAGGATGATACTTGAGGAAAGGGACCCAAGGTTGCCTTCTGCCCTCCAATACACACACACACACACACACACACACACACACACACACACACACGCACGTCCCACACACACATAAGAAGAAATACACTTTCATAAACCATTAATTGTCCAAATAGGATAAATGGTCTCCAAAAGACTTGTTTGTATCTTTTCTGGTAACAAGGAAAAGGAAGCAGAGGTCTAAACACCATCTGCATCTCAGGGTCTTTTTAAAGCTTCCAGGACTAAGCGTTCCTAGGCAACCTTCTTTATTGCCTGTTAAGCTATTTCTCCTACTTCACAGAGAGAGATCGTCTATCCCAATGCTCATGTTATTATGGGTACTAAATTCTTTATAAATTCAGTGTGACAGTAAATAACTACGTAATGAGGGACCCAGGGACTTGGGAAGACACTGCTGAAGGGAGGGCTTTGGGCCTTCACTCCATCATGCTGCTCTTCCAACAGAGGACGGCTTCTCGAATCTTTCTCTGGAGCAACTTGAGACACTTGTTGAAGAGTAAGAACGAGGCTGGAAAGATGGCTCAGAAGTGAAGAGCACTGGCTACCTGTGCAGAGGACCCGGGTTTGACTCTCAGCACCCACAGGACAGTTCCTAACTGTCTGTAACTCCAGACCCAGGAGGTATGGCATCCTCTCCTGGCCTCCATGGATACTGCATGCACATGGTACATGCATACACATGTAGACACCGGCAACATACACAAACCTTTTTCTAGAAAACCTTTTTCTAGAAAAATCTTACAGATTTGGGGACTGAGGAGGTGGCTCTGTGGTAATATGTTTACCAGCTTATACAGGCGTTAGACAGGAGATAACAGAAGGAAGTTGCCTCTCTATCACATAGCTGTGCCTCCTGATAGGGGAATGACACTCTGTGTCAAATGTCCTTAACGCTCAAGATAAGCTGTTGATGGCTAAAATACAAACTAGGCGCCCTGGAATTTCCCCAGGCCTACACCTTCTGTGAAGGCCTTCAAGAGACTTCACCACCTTTCTCCTTTGTATTGTGGTTTTGACACCCCTTCCTGAGACTTCTTAGGGATCACCTTGATGAGGAAGGGAAAGGCTCACTTTACCCCATCAACTCGATGTCATCCACTTGACAAATATTCATTTAAAGGGTGTTTATGAGTCCATAATTCTGCCCACACTGTGCTGCTAACCCCTTCTTCAACAGAGTCCCCTCCAATCTTTCTTCTGAGCGTCTGTCTACTTGGCCAAGTAAACTCCCGCTTAAACTGTCCTTGTCCCTTGACCGAATTCCTTTCTTCACAAAGACAAGGACGCAGGAGAACTCGGTACCCAGCGGCGGCCAAAGTGCAATTTGCAATATGGCAAAGCATGCAGGCAAGTGAACAATCGCACCTAAACGCCTGTGTGAGGCTACCCTCCTCACTAAGGGGCTGCTACAGTATTCCAGGCAGGAGAAACCATAACATACAAGCTTTTGGGGGATATTTTCTTTATTTACATTTCAAATGCTATCCCCTTTCCTGATTTCGCATCGGAAACCGCCTATCCCATCTCCTCTCCCCCTGCTTCTATGAATGTGTCCCCTACCCACCCACTCCGACTCCCTGCCCTGGCATAACCCTGCACAGGGGCATCCAACCTTCACAGGACCAAGGGCCTCTCCTCCCTTAGATGCCCGACAAGGCCCATCCTCTGCTAAGTAGGCTGCTGGAGCCATGGGTCGCTCCATGTGTAGTCTTTGGTTGGTGGTTTAGTCCCTGGGAGCTCTGGGGGTTCTGGTTGGTTGGTATCTTTGTTCTTCCTATAGGGTTTCAAACCCCTTAAAGAATGTGTCTCTCGGGACAGGGGGCGTTGAAAAACACTTTTAAAAACCTCACTAAGTTGCAGGGAGCATTGTAGCTCGGAAAACTTTGCTTTTTGAGAAAGGAATAATGAGGCTGAATCCTTTAATTTCGTCTGAATCATTAGGTGCCCGCCGCCAAGTTTCTTAGGCGCAGCGCTAGAAGAGACTGTTGGATTTTGCTGGGCTGTCCCTTCTTTGGAGATCTCTGCAGACTTCAGATGTTTCAGAGGCTTTCAGATGAAAGGGAATGAGATACTCCAGGATGGAGGGTGTCCGTAGGTGGGTGGAGTACATCCCTGGGGCTTTCGGGGAGTCTTTCCTGCCCCTGGAGAGGAAACCCAGCCAGCCAAAAGCAGGGCTTCCTCTTGCTTCGTCTACACAGGCGCCAAGAGGAGACGCTGTGTCCCTGGGGATATCAATCTGCCATCTCTTCTGATTAGTGCATTACGGAGAAATAAGCCAGAAACCCACAGACGAAGGAGGGGGAGGGGGAGGGGGTGCTGCTTCCTGCCGAAGCAAACTGGGAGAGACTCGTCTTTGTAGGCAACGCACAGGTTTGCTCCTACACAACAGCCTAGTTAGCCTCTCTGGGAATGAGGTAGAAACAGGACCTGCTGCCCGGAAATTACCCAGTTTGCTACTTTGCATAACACCGGAAAAGAGTGAGAGGCAGCTCCTTCTGTACTTACGCAGTCCTTTGGTTGCTTTCTTTTTCTTCTTCTTTCTTTCCAGTCAGTCAGATCGCCCATTAAAGACAATAAAACCACTCTTAAGACAGAGCTTCATATGTCTATTTGGAACATCACATTCCTTGTCAGGAAGACCGGGAGTTTCCATTTGCTGTGCGACGTCTTGCTGTGCAAATACAGGGACCCCAGAGGTGGTGCTTATATCCTAAGTATTTCTAACACAGCCCTTCAGACAAAAGAGCTTTGCTTCTAATATGTAACCTGCTTCTGAAACCGTATTAAGTGTTTCAAATTTCATTTTTTTAGTGGGGGAGGGGTTATAGGCTAGTTTCTAACCCAAAAGCCAAAACGAGAGGGAAGAAAATCACAATGGAATTCAATCGCATCCCACTCTCCGCCCTCTCCTAACACACACATGAACAGCTCTCGCAAAGGTACTCACTCACTAGCCTTACAGTGTTTGATTCCCTTTAGGAAAAAATTTTATTTGCACTTTACAACTATCATTAACTTCAAAGGAGACTGACAACTCTCAAGTTATTAAGTTAAAAGGCAGCCAACTTTTCAGCTGGAGTCGCTGCAAATTAATTCTGTCTTACGAGGCCACATTGGGTCATTTCCTGAGCCAGTAGCAATAAATAAAACTTACTCTCATAATATAAAAAGCAGGGGAAGATGGTAATGCTTTTCCTATTAAAAATGCTCCAGCGTGGGCAGGACCCAGGTTCTGCCTAACCTACGGGTAACCATTTCATACCTTCTATGAATGAAATGTCATTTTTTTCTATACTGGGCATAGCCTACCTTTCTTCCAGATGAGCAAACAAAAGAGAAGCGGTAACTAAACATCCCTCATTATCTGGAGGACAACAATCATCTCTTCTGCATATTCATTTCCTAGCATCCCTTGCAGCTAGCTGTCCTTGTTGGACCAATAGGGACTAAGCCACAGTGAAATGCACTTTCCAGCTATCAGCACTGCCTGCCTGTCTTCCTCCCATCCTTTTCTGTCTCCTGATTGGCACACAGACGGGAAAGTTGAGACATAAAACTTAAGGAAAAAATTCGTCCAGGCTGTGGTGATGCATGCCTTTAATGCCAGTACTCAGGAGGCAGAGGCAGGTGGATCTCTGTGAGTTCAATGGCAGCCTGGTCTACAGAGGGAGTTCCAGAACAGCCGGGGCTACACAGAAACCCTGCCTGAAACGAAACAAAACAAAAACTAAAAAACAAACCAAAAGGCCCAAATTAGCTGTTATAAAGAGCCCTTTATAGTAAGCTATATAAGATAATAAAAAGCAGCCATATTTCAAAGGCTCCTACAGCTCACACTTGTAGCTGCAGGAAGCAGATGAATCTCTGATGCCAGGAACATGGCTGACCCAGCAGATGACAGACAGATCTTCTAAGCAATGAACACAGTGATTGGTTAAGATGACAGGAGAGTTGTCCTGGGCCCAAGCGCACAGTGGATTGTAAGAGCACTGCTGTTAGGGCTGGAAATGGCTCAGTGGGTGAAATGCTTGCCTTGTGAGCAGGAAGACCTGAGGTCAATGCCCAGAGCCCATGAAAATGCCAGATGCAATGGTGTGTCCTTGCAAGCCCACTGCTGGGGAGGCATGGACAGGAGGGTCGACGGAGCTTGCTGGCCAGCCGTTCGAACCGAGTTAGTAAGCTCCAGGCCAATGAAAGGCCTTGTCTCCAAGGACATGGGTAGCGCATCTGCATAGAACAGATTATTCTTTGCCCCTCTCCCCACATAGCTCATTGGATAAAATGCTCGCATCACATTCACAAAACCCTAGGTTCTGTCCAGGGTACCTTATAAACTGTGAATGGTGGTTAAGGCCTTTAATCCTAGTACTTCGCAGGAGAAGGCAGGAGGATCAGAAGTTCAAGGTCACCAAGGTCTGTATAAGGAATTTAGTATTGGAGAGCACAGTCTGAGGAGGAAATTTCATCCCTGGAAGCCAGAGGCCTGTAAAAAAATCCTTGAAGAGTGACTCAGGGTGACATCATCTAAGGGGACGAGGGTCTGAAGCTCTTGAAGGATGGTTTTATGGGATCAGCAGGTGGTTGGTGAGATTTACCTGGCAGTGGTCAAAGAAACTGAGAGGATCCTGAGGGTGGTGGCGCTCACCTGTAATCTCAACACATGGGAGGCAGAGGGTGGAGGCTTGCCAGGAGTTTGAGGTCAGAGTAATATATGGACACCTTGCCCCAAACAACAAAACAAACAAACAAACAAACACTCCCTGAAATGTATAGAGTTAGCAATCAAAATCCTGGTGAGGGCACAGTGGTAATAAGTCAACCCTGAGTTTCAGGGGACCGGCTGTTAACTAGCATTTTCCAGAAAGAGGAGCTTGAGGCGGGAGGCAGATGGCTGAATTGACTTCTGAGCACCGTGAAGCGGGGAGGCTTGCACGTCTGGAAGAGTCTGCTTTTCTAATACCAATGAGTAATGGTGCATTGGCTTTTCTGCGGCTGGGATGAACCACCAAGACCGAAGGCAACTTAAGGAAGAGAAGTTTAGTTGGGCTCATGGTTCCCTGCGATGGAGGACTGGAGGCATGGAGGCAGGAAGGGGATGTTCAGAGCTCACATCTTGAACCGCAATGGGAAGGAAGCAAAGATCAGAGACTGCAAGGGGCAGTGGCTTTTTAAACTCGGTGTCAGTCCCCTGTGACGCACTTCTAGGAAGGCTGCACCTCTTAAATCTTCCCACACAGTGCGGCCAACTGGGGACCAGTGTTCAAATGCCTCACTCGGTAGGCAACATGTTTCATTCAAACCACCACAGCCAAAAGGCATTGGGTAAGGATATTAGTTTACACGAATCTTCACCCAGAAACAGATGCCAAGACGAGGACTTCTTACATGGGATTATCTGAATGAGTCGGAAACAAAGCCAACATAAGGACATTGTCCCTGTCAGCAATGGAGGACCTCTGAGAGGTAGGGATTGCTCAGAGGTATCCCAAGGAAGGGATGCAAAGACCTCCGCTCCGTGAGAGACTTTTCAGCTCTCCTTTCCAAAAGAACAAGAAAATCCCCAGGTAGGCAGTCCCAGGGTGTATAAGCGAGCTGACTCTCTGCATACAGGAATAAGCGGCTTCCCACTTATGTATGAATCCCTCATGCTACAATAGAATAAAGTAAATTTGGTCCCCTGCTCTGTCTCCGAAATGGAAATGTGTTCACATTAACACGGGCATCTGCATAAGAAACGGTCTGCGTCTTGGGAGTAATTCTAATAGCAAAATGAAAGCCAAGCTAGCCACATGCTGAGAGTAAAAAGCCACCTCAAGACAGAGCAAACAGCACAGCTCTGCTTCGTTCAGGTCCCACAATGCCTGGCACTCTGCTAGAACACCCTGTATAGCCAGTAGATGCTTATTAGATCCTTAGTTATTCTGGGAACATAACATTTACTTTGGTTGGGGGCAACAATAAGAACAGTAGGTATTAAAGGTATTTCTGTGAAATTTCTTCTCCTTTCTACTTTTTCCTTTTCAGAAAAAAAAATATATATCCCGTGTGTGTGGGCTCTCCTATGTGTGGGCTCCCACGTGTGTAAGGTGTGAGTAGTGTATGAGTGCAGGTACCCATGGCTATAGAAGTTGGCTATCTCTAGAGCTGCAGTTACAGATGATTATGAACTTCTTGACTAGGGTGCTGGGACTTGAACTCAGATCTACAAGGTCAGTACACATCGTCCCCAATGAATCATCTCCATATATATACATCTCAGCCTGGCCTAGAACTCACTGCAAAGCCCAGGCTGAGTTCAAACTTACAACCCTCCCACTTCGGCCTTCTGAATCCTGGCATCATGGGCACGAAGCACCGCATGGGGCTGAGATTTCTCCGCTGGGCCAAGGGCTCTCTTAAAACAAGGTAAGACTATACTGTGGGATTGTTTGCATCGTGGGAACTGTTAATAATCAGGAGAAAAAGTGTACGTCAGGAACTGAGTGTTCAGTGCTGGTCCATATAGGGAATCAGCAGGAACGATAGGCTAGAGCTTTTGTACAATGACAATACGCCTGGAGCTCGAGGACCTGTGAAAGTTCCTCATTACTCACACCTCCTGGGACTAGAGTCAAAGTCAGGAGTCTTCCTCCCACTTCTCTGGGCCCAGGTTTTCGGCTCAAGACAGTTTATAACGCAGAACTAGGTTCCTGTCATTGGTCAAGACTAGAAGTTTCCCCAAGAAATTGGTAGTTAGAGGCCAATGGAGGCCTTTTAATGGTTAGTACTATTGAATAGAAATAGCTAGATTGGGGGCCTTTAGAACCCACTTTGGCTCTGGATTCTGAGACGCACAACAGCAGAGCTCTATTATGCGGAACTACTTTGGAACACCCTTCTTGGTTTCATGAGACTAAGGCCACTTGGGAGTTTTTAATTTAAAAATGTGTGGCAGGGGCTGGAGAGAGGGCTCACTGCTGTCTATTGGGGAGGACTTGCTTTGGTTACCAGCACACACATCAGAAGGCTCAAATGACCTGCATCTCTAGGAACTCAACGCCCTCTTCTGGTTCCTATTGCACTAAACCCACACAGTGCACATAAAAGCCAGCGGGCACACATACATGAAAGAGAATCTTAAAAAACTGATAAATTATATAGTTTATACTGAAAGAACTACAGTACAATATGTCCATATATACTAACGCTATTACCTAAAGGGCTAAAGAAAATTCCTTCTGACAAGATATTGCTTTCCTGTCCAATGATTCTACTGGTACCACATTCTCGTAAGAAAGTGAGCCAGCCATAGGTTAAATAGAAGATGGACTGAATGTAAATTTCCCATATTGTATTGCAATTTTCAAGCAGAAGTTTGTTTTTTCTTTACTATTTCACCATGAAATGCTATAGATTTCAGAAATCCATATATAAACTTCATTTTTCCCCACATTTAAAAGGGTTGGGGGGGCAGGGTGCAGGCTGTGCGGGGACGCACACACTCAAGCCAGCATATGCATGGCACACATACGGCATGACACTCATGTGGAAATCAGAGGACAACCTGAGAGAGTGTCCTGCCACTACACGACTACCAGGCAGTGAACTCAGGTCCTCTGGCTTGGATTCAGGCAACTTTACCCATGGAGTCATCTCACTGACCCTAAAGTTTGTTTGTGAGTTTAGGTGTGCGGGATCCAAAGTCGCTGTGAGCCAACAGGCACTGCTAATTTAGGGGACACGAATGGAAGGAAGCAGAGGGGGCTGAAGACCTAGAACCCACCTCTCTGGAACATTCTCAGCTGTGATCTATGCAAACGTAGACCAAGATTAGTCTGCAGTCCTTTATGAAATTGCTTCGGCAAGTTGTGAACCTTGTCAGAATAAAGATGAAATCCTGGCTAGGCTGGTTCTTGCTTGAAGGGAAAGACAACAGTTCCACTAGGAGCCACATAGGTGTCAGTGGATGAGCAGGGGGAGGTCTGCGGGCCTCATCCCTGGGCTGAGCAGGGAAAAACCTCCTAAAGTCAGTGCTGTGCAGGGACAGAGCACGGAGGTGTCCCCTCTCTGTTCAGTATATGTCACCCAGTCCTAGGGAGTGAACTCATTTCGGAGAAATCAGGTTTTTTTATTTAAATGTCACAAATGTCTCTTTAGTCATTTCCCCCGGCTCTGGGGTGGAAAATGTTATTTATAACATTTGGTCACCATGAAATCCTCCTTATAATTAACATAAAAATCCTCCCCACATACAAACAAGGGAGGGATAGGAGTCTCAAATCCTAAGATGTCCCAGAGTCCAATATTTAGTACTTCTGTTTTAGAGTGGAATGCTGAACTCAAACATTAGGCCCAGGGAGGCGGCTCAGTCCAGTAAATTCCTTGCCACACAAGCATGAGGATTTGAGTCCAGTCTCCAAAATTCATGTATAAAAAGCTGGGCACTGTGGTCCCTGAGGCTCCCCAATGTAGCGAATTTAGACCAGTGAGAGTCTCGGCCTCAAAGAAGCAAGGTAAATGGAGCCTGAAAGACTGGAGCCTCAGTAATTCTCTGGCCTACACATAAATGCACACACACAAGCACACACAATAACACACACACACAAACACACACATACAAACATACACATGTACAAATACACACACATACGCATATACACCGCACACATACAACACCACATACATGCACCACACACACATACATACACATATACACACCACACACACATAAGCACACACAATAACACACACACACATACACAAACACACACATACAAACATACACATGTACAAATACACACACATACACATATACACCGCACACATACAACACCACATACATGCACCACACACACATACATACACATATACACACCACACACACACAAGCACACACACACACATACACATACACAAACACACACACACATACACAAACATACACATATACAAACATACACATGTACAAATACACACACATACACATATACACCGCACACATACAACACCACACACATGCACCACACACACAGATATACACACATACATACCACACACACATCACACACACACACAAAGTACATGCACATGCACATACACATATGTACATGCACACAACCAGTCACTACGGCGTAACTGTACATGTGTTCAGTGGCAAACCCTAAGTCCTTTCCCATTTTGTTTAGAGCTTCCTACCATCCAGTTCGATAGTGAACGAGAAGCAATGCAGAAAACATATTCTGAAGGATTAGGAGCTCTTTCCTCTCAGCTGGTTAGCATGCTAGCTCCTGGGTACATCTCGGCCTGCATGCGTGCACAACTTGGCCAATGTGGAATTGTCTTTTACTCAAGGAGAATCACGATGGGGAAAACCTCACCTCAGCCTAGGCTGGCTCAGAACTCTGCAGAGCAGTGCGCCAGGCAGGCACCAACCTGCACGGATGAAAAGAACCTTCTCTCTTATTGCTCTCGGTTTGCTTAGGAGGCCTGTGAATAGAAGCTCCCTCCCACCAGCTTGCATTTCTGGGTGGCGTGCTTGCGTGCGCATGCATGTGGCAGTCTCCCTGCTCCTTTGTCTCTGGCAAGTCTTCTGGAGAGCAGGAGGAGGCCTTGGCTGAATGCTTCTGGCCTGGCATTCACTCAGAGCAAAGGCATTCTGAGAAAGTTAGCCCTGCCTCTCCACCCCTTTTCTGTTTAATTTGTACAGATCATTAACGAGTGAAAGGTGCTTCACAAACAGAACAAAATGGGTTTTCACACAGACAAACACCGAGCCACAAAGAGGAGAGAAGCATGCTTAAACTAGGTTATTCACAGCAGAAAATCTCATTAGAGAGGAGTTGGCAGGCACCATTGATACGGGACACGTGTGACTGCGTTGTTAGGGGTCAACTTGACCTAATGCTTCTCTGGTCTTTGACCTGTGCAGTGTATCAACATGTCTTCCTAAAGAAAGGTCCTGACATTCCGAAGTTGATGGAGGAAATTCTCCCTACATACTGATGGAAATGAATAAAGATCTTACTGAGGAATTTCAGCCTCATTATTTCTTCTGGGAGTGAATGATCATGTCAGTCAATATTTATCATTTATAATGGCTTATCTGACTCAAACCCTAGTGATAAAATGGAGTAGCAGTGAGAGAAGTAATAATGGCCCCCAACTTGTGTATGTCTGGGGACCAAAAATGAGAACAGGGCCAAGAGGAGCTATCATACATCTCTCTATCACGGTGCAGTTGGAAAACCATAAAAAAGCAGAATTAATGGAATGTTCTTGCTTTGATGAACTCTTGAGGTAGAATAGAAAAACATGGTGGCGGTAACAGCCATGAGGAGAGAGGAGGTTGATGTCACAGTCCTGAAGACTCTCAGCTAACAAGCACAATTCTGGCAAATCAACTATATTTGCTATAAAGGCTGCTACATAGAATAAATGTTCCTTTCATATGTACACATATTTAATACAAAGTAGAAATGACCCAGGCTCAGGGCCTGAAGGGATGTGATCTCATATGCACCCATAGATTTCTCCTGATGTAGTTGGAGAGCCTCAAACAAAACTTGACTTTCTTTATGGTAAAGATATGATATCACACTAGTGATATCACACAGTGTGAATTAGATTTTAATTTAACTGTGGCAATCCTACCAGGGAGCATGTGTGTACACACATGCAAACACACATACACATGCAGGAACTATCCTGGGATCAGACAGGCCCTTCTTACTTACGGGTTTCCCCTTGAGGAGCCTGTAAACACATTTGGTTATGTCTAAGTTCTAATTTAAAAGAAAACAATTACATTACATTTACTTATTGCCTACAGGTAGTTTGGCATTGGGAGGGGGGAATCAGAAAACAACTTTGAGGAGTTGTCTTTTTCTACCACAAGGGATGACCAGGTCATCATTTGGTGTCAGGTACCTTTACCTGTGAAGCATCTCTTCCACCCCTGGGACGGTCAGGTCGACTCTCTGCCCCTGGGATGGTCAGATGGTCTGTCTGCCCCTGGGATGGTCAGGGAGTTTCTCCACCCCTGCCTTGCTTTCTTCTGAGCGACTTTGTCTCTGAACTCTTTTGCTGAAAACTCTAATAATTTGCATTCCACAAAATGCCCAGTTCTGCCTCATAACTGGGTTAGCCCGAAATCCTTTCCAGCCTCAAAGGCAGGACTCCTGGATGGGAGAGTCCCCAGAATGACGTACAAACTCCTCAGGCTTCCCATGACCGTGGGGAGCTTTGCCACCTTCAGCTCTACTTCCCGAATGCTAAACATCCTATGCACTCAATGTTATGGGAAACCAGCTTTGTTGATTATGCTTACAGTAAAGGGCATGACGCCATCAACAGAGACAGGAAAGATCCCCGGAGTCCTAAATTCTTCACCTATGCCCTTGATACCAGCTTAACTAACCTCTCAACACCACCTAAGGCTTCTGATCACCGGGAGATACCAGGTTCAGAAGCAGAAATAAAGTGAGAGTTTCTGCTACTCAGTTTGAAGTGACAAGCAGGTTCTGCAAGAAGAGGAGAGTGATGGTTTTGGACACAGGCCCGAAACAAGAAAGTCTTCCAGTTTGTCTTTGCTGCTCACAACCGCACTCAATATATTTATTGGTAAGTTGGTCTGAAATGAATCCTGGCTGGCTTTTATCAAGGTAGACCTTTTCTGTTACCTAAACAAAGCTCATTTGGTCTTCAGTGTTTAAAAACTTGCTCAGCGGGGCAATCGTCTGCTACCTATGTGAGAGGGGCCATAGACAAGCCAACGTCTCGGGGAGATCTGAGAGGCCTGGGTTAGTTGACACTGTTGTTCTTCCTATGGGCTTGCCATCCCCTCAGGTCCTTCCCCTAACTCTCCCACAGGGGTCTCTGGGGTGAGGGGGTGAGGGAGTGGGTGGGTGGATAGGAGGAAATGCTCTCAGAGACAAAGAGTAGGGGGTAGTTGATAAAGAACTCTGGGAAGGGGAGCTGGGAAGGGGAAAACATTTGGAATGTAAATAAATAAAATAGTTTAATAAAAATTTTCCAAAAAGAAAACCTGTTTGGGCTCAAAATCACCAAGAACCTGGGATAACAAAGACTTGTATGTTGTTTTCCTTTTCAAAAAAGCATTAATTTTATTAGTTATTATTATTATTATTATCATTATTATTATTATGTTGTTGTGGTGGTTGTTGTTGTTGATGGTGATGATGATAGTGACTATAGTGATGATGATGGTGATGATGATGATGTGTTTGTGTGTGTGTGTGTGTGTGTGTGTGTGTGTGTGTACACATGTCTACCAGTATAGATTTTGGGAACTGCATTCAGGTGTTTGTAACTTATGTTTCCAATTATAATGCTGATAACAATTCATATGGTCAACGCGGTGCTTGGCTCCATTGAGAATCTCCTTTAAATGTCTACCTTCCCCTCTCATGGGCTATGCATTCTGACAGATTTTCATGTCAGTTATCCCACATGGACCCAGATCGTCCAAGTAGGCACTGAAGGGACCCGAGGAGACACAGAGGCTAAGCCGGTTCTCTGTTTTTGATTCCAGCTTGCTCACTGCCTGAAAAGAGAACAATAAGAACCAGAAACCACAGGGATGAGCGGGGATGGTGTCCAGTTCTCTAAGTCGTTCTAGCTGAACAGAGGCCTGCGAGCTGACAAAACACAGGAGAGAAGCCCCGTGAAGTCTCTTGCCATACTCTGGGAAAGAAAGGGGCTGTCTGTGGAGGGACCGTGAGACTGCTCACTGGGTAAGCAGCTTGCTGCCAAGTCAAATGACTGGAGTTCAAACCTTGAGCCAAACAGTGGAACAAGATGTCATAACTTTCAAGTTAGAAGGAAAGAATCAACTCCTGCCAGGTGTCCTCTGACCTCCACCCATATACCATTGCCCCCAAACATACACACTAATTAGATAAATGACAGCAAATTTGTCTCTTTAAAGGGACTAGAGAACCCATTTCTTACTATCAGCAATGACATGCTTGAAAAAACAAAAACAAACAAACAAACAAAAAAAACCCATTATGCAGGACAAGTTAAGAAGAAAGAAAAGCAACAGAAAAGCAAAACAAAACAACAAAACACACTAACAGTCAAAGCTGACACATCCATCCTCTCCTGGCAAGAGTGTTATCTTGGCTTTCACTCAGGCCCTGGCTCCTGCTTCCTTCTGTTTCAGACACTGAAAACCCGATTTCCTGTGACCTGTTGTAAATTTAATGGGGAATTAACACCAGGTATTAGGATGTTAATCCGTTGGTTTTAATTATCCAGCCCTGTGGTGGAGGTCACTGCTGCTTACACGGGACCCGGAGACAACCATCTTGCCAGAACAACTGTATTTTAAGCTGTGGTATATTTTCTGCATTAGCGTTTACTTCAAATTTGGACCAAAAAGAAGTGTACAAGAAGAAAGAAAACCAGATAGTAAGTAGCTGAGGATACAGTCCACATGTGGGACCTTACCCAAAGCACAATAAGGGGAAAGGAAGTTCAAATTCACACTGGTAACAGGAGGAGGGAAAAACAGTTCAAAATGATGATGCTGGGATGGGTTTCTTATAGATGAAATCTATTTTAAAAACTAAGGCATCTGAACACACTATGATCTCTTGTATTGAACCAATTCGGTAATAAAATATAATAACTTTATCAACATTAACAGCCTATACACCACTCATAAAATATTCATGTGCAGAGAATGTTTTTGTGCATTGACTCGGGCTAGGGAGGTGTATTTTATCCGTAATATCCAATTTATAATCTTCTAATATAGATTTTTCCAGATGAGCTGCGGAGGCCCCAGGGAATTTGTCCTCCTTAGAATAGCTGGGAGACCACTGAAGAACACGGACAGGGATCTGTCTATTACTGGAATCTCTGGACCTGCTGTTCGGAACCACTGGATGCTGTTAGAGTAGAATGTTCTTATCATCAGGGGTGTGGATGCCTGGATCTGTTCTAACCTGTGTTTTTCGTCCCCATTTCATTGGTTTGTGAAATTTAGCATGCTTCATAAAGTGGCTGACCAGGAATGGAGGGAATCCCTTGAACATCAGTAGAATGGACTCTGAGCGACACTCAGGTTCTTGCCCAACAGGTGTGAGGAAGGCCACACAGGCATGGCAGCTCTCCATCATGAAATTGTTCAGCATCCCACATGAAGAGCTGTGAGGAAGGACTTGGTCTAATTAACCTTTGCTTTGCCTGTGTTAGTATGGATAAAGATGCACCTTCAACTGTCATTCCTCATTGGCCATCGACCTTTTGTTTGAGACAAGATCTGTCATTGGCATGGTGCTTGCCAAATAGACTAGGCTATGTGGTCATCCAGGGATGCTCCTGGGTCTGCCTTTCATGCACTGGGATTGCCTGCGGCCTGTACCATCATAATCAGCATTTTTTTGGTGGGGATTGTGGGGATTGAGTTGGGGGTCCTTGTGTTTGTAAGGCAAATACATCACTGGCAGAGCTGTTTCCTCAGCCCTACTCAGTATTCTTCTATATGCACAAAAATAAAAACTTGGGCCTAGAGAAATGGGCTTAGTGGTTAAGAACACTTGACAGCTCTTGCAGAGGACTTGGGTTCAATTTCCAACTTCCAGCACCTATACAACAGCTCACAAACACTTGGCACAGCAGTCCCAGGGTATCCAGTTCCCTCTTCTGGACTTCAGAGGTACTGTGCTCATGTGGCATACAGACATATGGAAAGGAAAAACACCCATACATACTAAATAAAGTTATAATTACTTTTAAAGAATGATAATACTGAAAGAAAACAGGGCCAATGGGTTGAGCAACTTGGGGCCCAAGGATGAAGACGGTTCAATTCCCAGGATCCACATGGTAGAGAGAGGGAACTGACTCCACCATACCATCATTCAACACACACACACATGCATGGGCACAGGCCATAGACTAGATAGATAGATTATATACATATACATAAATACATAGACAGATACATAGATAGATACATACATAGGTACATAGATAGATACATACATAGATACATACATACATAGATACATACATAGATACATACATACATAGATACATACATAGGTAGATACATAGATACATAGGCAGACAAAAAGATAAATGAAAATGTAGTTTAAGTTTTTATTTAAAAAATCTTGGTTCTATTCTACCCAAATTCACAGGCTAAGGATATAGTCAAGGATGACCTTGAACTTTTGTTCTGAACTTCCTGTCTCTGCCTGCCGAATGCTGGGATTTATCATGCCCTGGGTGTTTAATCACAAGCAGAAATTCCTGGTTTTTAGGTTAGTTTCCTGTGGTTTTTGTTATTGCCCAAAATCTTTCTCCTTTGAATTCCATATGAAATCTTGAAAGGAAACAGGCCAAATATTTCAGGCCTACATTTTTTTTAATGACCCTGAAACTCAGGGAGTTTAGGTAACTTTTCCCAAACTAACCAGCTGTCATCCCACGGACAGGCCTGTTCTGCACCGTCTTTTGTCAGGTCAGCAGTCACCTGCTCCTGCTTTCTCTCAGAAGTGTTGCTGTGACTGTGCACAGGCTTGGGTAGGTGGCTAACACATAGGACACTGGGGTTACAGGGCTCTCCGCTGGGGACTGCCACCTAAATTGGTGTGCTCATTACTTTTCTATAGCTGTGGTAAAGCGCCGTAACCAAGGTGACTTGTACAAGGACGGGGTTCATTTGAGCTTACAGTTTCAAAGGGTGAGAGTTCAGCACCCTTGTGTCAGGGAAATACGGCAGCAGGCCCGCTTACAGCCAGAACAGCAAAGAGTTCACATCTTAAAACACAAATGGAGAGAGCAGCAAGCAGGAAGCAGAGAGCATATACTAGGAATGGCCTGTGGCTTTGAAACTTCAAAGGCTGGCCCCAGTGACACACATCTAGTAAGGCCCTTTCCTCTCTGCTTCTGTGACACAGTGGGAACACACTGGGGCACCGTGTTCAGATGCCAGAACCAATGGGGCTCCTTCTCACTTAAGCTAAGTTGGTATCTGAGTAATATTCTAGAATTCTTCCAGGTTAGTTCCCTGGAAGGAGTCCTCTGTGACTGGGATGGGTAGGGATCTTCTTACTCTAGCAAACACATGAATTTGGTGACCCTCTGACCCCCAGGACTGCACATCTCCTGTTGTAGGAAGGCTTTCTACTGTAGGCCAAGCAGGATTCACTGGCCACAGACCACAGCATGCTGTCGATGCAGATGGATGGACAGTCCAGGGAGGGCCCACAAAGAAGAGACATCTCCCATCATCCTGCTTTCTCCAGATCAGATCTTATTTACACTGGTCCCCCAGGGTCTGTTACACAAATGCTATAGGGAAGTAAACAACAGCCAAACAACTATGCTACAGAATGGCACGGTTTGCCTTAAATCCTGAGGCTTTTTAAATAATCTGTAATAAATATTCCAAGGCAAAAGTCCAAGGGAAAACTTAATAGCATCGAGAGACAGATTTCTTTCCTTCGAATAAAATACTTTCAATATTCTGGGGATCAAAGGACTGCTCCCACTTATTCTCAATCCCGTACATGTGACTTTCATTTTTTCCTTTCTAACTTGTTTTTGTTTCTGCTTGTCTGTGTGTCAGTGTGTCTTGGTTATGTGTGCCATGTGTCTGCATGTGTGTAGATCAGAGATCAACCTCCGGGACTGCTGCTCATGCATGACCTCTCACTACACTGGGGCTTACTTGCTAAGTGAAGCTGGTTGACCAGTAAGCCCCAGAGATCTACGTGCCTCGGGCTCTCCTGATGGGATACGAGATAATATCATCAGGTACAGTTTTGAATGTGGGGTCAGAGGATCTAAAATCAGGTCCTCCTGTGAGCAAGACAAGCTTGTTAGCAACTGAACCATCTTTCCATCACACCTCTTGTTTGGGGTGCAGGGTCTCCATATGTAGTCTATGGTGGCTTTGAGCTTGCAGGAATCCTCCTGCCTCTGCTTCAAAACTGCTAGCATGGCAATCGTGTATCACCTTGGTTGGAGATCTTGGCTTTTGTTTGTTTGTTTGCTTGCTTGCTTGTTGTTTTTCCTTATGGCAAGACATATAATTATGGGTATGGGTGAGTCCATTCTTGCATGGCTCTCCCCTCTCACATTCTCCAGCACCTGGGAGAATGAGTTCGGAGGATAAAGTGAGGGAGAACTGAGGAATCTGGAGTGAGAGGCTGATAGGTGTATGCAGTGCCTGGTCCCTGGGTAGCAACAGGTGTGTTTTCAGGACTCTCGCTATGGAACATGAAGACTGGCAAAGATCTTCAGCTCTAACTCTTGAAGGCCACACATCTTAGCAGTTGACTGTCCCAAGTTGATTGTTTTATAAAGTTCAGCTTTGATTTAATTTCAAAAGCTTTGACTTCTCTATGAATGGACCTTCCAGTAAGGAGACACAGCCTCTGCCTCCCCAAACAGCACCACCAACTGGCAGTGAACTGACTTCTGTGTTGGTTAATGTTGGTTGCCAACTTGACTGCATCTGGAATTAACCAGAACCCAAGAAGCTGGGTACACCTGTGTGGGATTTTCCTTCTTAGGACCATTTGAGGTGGGAAGACCCACCCTAAGTCTGGGCCATGCCCTTTGATGACAGCCCACATAAAAGGACACAGAACAGTGGTTCTCAACATATGGGTTGAGACCTGTTTGGGGATCACAAATCAGATATCCCACTTGGTATCAGATATTTACATTATGATCCATGACAGAAGCAAAATTATATTTATGAAATAGTTGTATGGTTGAGGCTTCACCACAATGTGAGGAACTGTATTAAAGGGTGACAGCATTAGGAGGGTTGAGAGCCACCACCGTAGAAGAAGGAAGCTTTGCTTTGGCCTGCTTGCCTGCACTCTCGTTGGCAAATTCATCCACCCTGCAGCTGATGCTTCACTTTCCTGGTGTCAGAAGCCATTTTGGGAGGATTTCAGCATAGACTGAAAGCTGTCAGCTCTTTAGTACTTTCCTGGGACTCCAGCATGAGATAGGGACTGTTGAGACATCCAGTCTTGTGGACTGTATGTCTACAGGGTGCTTGGTCTTTCAGCCAGGACAGTCATTGTATGATGACTCAGACCACAACCTGATATTCTACTAAGTCCCATTATGGACATGTGTGTGTGTGTGTGTGTGTGTGTGTGTGTGTGTGTGTCTGCTCTTTCTATCCTCCAGAGAACCATGACTAATATTCTCTGTTATTAGTCTTATCTGATAAGAATTTGGAGCTTGTGTGCATTTATGTCATATATACATATATGTCAAGAGCTTGGGCTGCATTTCCAATACCTTTTAAAATGTGAGCTCATAGTGAGCCAGACACTGACATAAATTCTGAGGTATTGGGTCAAAATAAAACAACCCTATATATTATCCATCTCACTTGACTGTGATTTTTTTCATAACAAGATATAGTCCACAAAATTATTTTACCAGACGTATCATATAAAAACATCTGTTGGTTTCAAGAACACCTTGTAAAGCGCAGGCTTCTCTCGCAGCCCACGATCATCCGTCTCAGACCATTACTCTATTGACATCTAGCAGCAAGAGAGCATTCCATTTCTCAATAAGGTGATAAAAGACATTTAGGTTATTTTTCCTCCAGGTGACGTTTCCCTGGCTTCCCCAGCTCGAGTCATATGCTTTCAATAGAGTGTTTTAAAGAATGGCCTGTCTGTGACACACATAAGGACCTTGGTGGAGAAAGAGAAGAAGAAAGAAAAATGACGACTTCTTTTTAGGACTCCTGCCCATTCTCTGGTTCTTGGTGCTGATAGATTGTTGTTTTAATCATGGCATAATCATATTGAAATTAAATGAGGCAAATCAAAAGACAAATGACAATTTAGAATCCTCCAGAAAGTAGATTATATCCTAAATCCTTACAGCAAATTTATGGAGTCCTACTTTTTACATTTACTTATTTACTGTGTGTGTGTGTGTGTGTGTGTGTGTGTGTGTGTGTGTGTGTGTGTGTGTGTGTAAGTGTGGTGAGTTCTCTCTTTCTGCCCTGTGGGTCTCAGGAAGAGAACTCAGGTCAGCAGGCATATTGGCAAGCATCCTTACACACTGAGTCCTCTCACCAGCTCTAGATCACTCTTCTTGCCTGGGTCAGTGTTTGCAGACCATGCTTCTCTACCACCTTTAACTAGAATGAAATTGTTTACACATATCCACTAGAAGGAAATGGTTTACATGTGAGCATTTCTCCTTCTCACACCAGCACACTTTAACAGAAGCTTCTCTTAAACGTTTTCTCTGGACGATCAAGTCCATACCTAATTTCTATGGGTTTGTAAATAATTGCACTCCTTCCAGCAGATGCTGCTATGTGTTAACTGTTGTTGTTGCTATTGTTCCTCCTCCTCCCCCTCCTCCTCCTCCTCCTCCTCTTCTACTTCTTCCTTCTCCTCCTCCTCTTCCTCCTCCTCCTCGTCTTCATCATCATCTTCATCTTCCTCCTCCTCCCTTCTTTTTCCTTCTTCTTCCTTTGTCCTTCTTCCTCTTCCTTCCTTCTTTCCTTCCTTTCCTCCTCTTCCTCCTCTTCTTCCTCCTCTTTCTCTCCTCCTTCTTTTCCTTCCTTCTTCTTTGTTCTAAGACAGATTAAGGAGAGCCAAAGGAAAAGCAATACCAGTTGCCTGCTGGGAGCTGGGGGTGGCAAGACTTGCTAAAGCCATTGAATTCATCTGACCTTCCTAATGGAAGTCTCTGGAAAAGAGTACTTTTGGTAACATCATGGATCCTAGAAACATAAGCCCTCAGCTCAGGCAACAGATTAATGACAAAAATTACCTTGCTGAAAATGAGTGGCAACCTGAGTTCAAATCCCCCAACCTACCTAAAATGCTGACGCATAGTGTGAGCATCTTAAATCTCTGTATTCCTTCAGAGTGAAGGAAGGACAGACATGTGGGGCATCTGGCCTGGCACACATGGTGGAGAATCAGTGGAAAGAATGCTTTAATGAAAGTGGATGACAAGGTCCCACCTGAGGCTGTCTTCTGAGCTCTACATGCATGGCATAGTATGCACACACCTGCCTTTTCTCTACCCTCCTCATCCTCACCCTCCCTCCTTCCCACCCTCCCTCTTCCTTCTCCCTCCCCACTTCTTACCATCATACTACCGCTCCCTGATAAAACAGCAGTGCTCATAACCCCAAAGCCTTCTCCAGATTCTCCCCAGTTACTGTCTCTGCCCTTACAGGTATCACAGACTCTGGCTTTCATAACTGTAGCTTAGTTTTCAACTGTTTTTGCACTTTATATATAAATGGACTGTGTCTTTCTTTGTGTCCACAGTCTTGTGCCCACAAGCTCAGGATTTAATCCTCAAACTGACTTTGTATTGATCATATCATGGCTCTGTTACAAGTGATAATAATGAGTGGGCATGCGTGACAGACAGCCCTTTGTCATAGTGTCGTGTCTGAGTTCTTTTCTGGTTTGTTTTGGTACAGTGTGTGTGTGTGTATGTGTGTGTGTGTGTGTGTGTGTGTACATGTATGTGCATACTAGAGGACATTCATAGTTGTCATTCCTCATGTGCTTTTCTTTCTTCCTTCCTTTCTTTCTCTCTCTCTCTCTCTCTCTCTCTCTCTCTTTCTTTTTCTTTCTTTCTTTCTTTCGAGTCCAACTCAGTAACTGAAGCCTGGAACTTTCCAGTTTGGCCAGGGTAGCTTAGTTGGAGATCCTGTCTCCAATTCCCCAGCACTGGGATTGTAAACATGTGCCTGTATTTTATGTGGATGTTAGCTACCAGGACCTTAAGTCAGGTCTCCATGCATATGCAGCACGTCCCCAGGCCCCTTAACTGTTATGGAAACATGAATCTGTTCAATGTCAACCTGTACTTCTTACCTGTCAGGCAATATCATCTTTCTGTCTTACTTTCTTCCTAAACCCCTTGTCTCATTTTTCAGAATCCTAAGCAGTCAGTGGCCTTGATGTAACCAACCTCTTCCATCCATCTATCCACTCATGAGGTGAACTCTTCCTTAGATTGCAATAAGAACTCGGAGGGCTCTAAATGCCTGCTGACCCTCAGGGACCAGGCAGTAATTTTCAAAGCATTCTTTTTCTAGAATTCCTCCTTGCAGGCTTCCCCTGTGTTTCCATTTGGGATAAGGAACCTACATTTTTGGCTTTAACCCAACATACTTTACGTGCAACACAATATTTCCTCTGTAGTTCTTCTTTTAACTCTTAAAGTCGACCAGTTAACTACATAGCCTGGTGTATCTGCTTTCCCAGAAACATGCAAAGCGAATACTCATTTTCAGAACACCCTAGGGAATCACACTGTATTTGGTGACATGCAAAGTTGTGCAATTCTCAAGTTGCAAGGCACAAGACCATGTGCATATTCAAGACCAGAAGAAAAGGGGGTGCTGGCTGCCACAGAGAACCAGGAGCCACTTTGAAGTGACAGTGGGGCCTTTCTCTTGTTTGGTAGTGATGCGGTTATCACACCTGCTGAATTACATTATTTCCACAGGATGAAGCTGGTTGGACCTAAGGACAATGTTTTGAAGGAAGACTGAGGGAGACCAAGGAGGTCTAAATCCCCCTGTTAGCATCTCTCATTTCCTTGTAGCACTGAGTCTCTCGTATACATGCAACCTTGAACCCAAGACTTCAATTGTACAAATGCCGTATTTGACATTCTTAATCACAAACTGTCATCTCTCAAACACTAAACTTTTAAAAATCCACAAAGCAGAAACTTTTGTGTCCTCTGCCAACTTGGCACAGCTTCGTGAAAAGTGAATTTCACTTGGTGAATTATCCAGACAAGACTGACCCGTGAGCATGCCAGTGATTGTTAATTGAAGTAGGAAGGCCTCATGCCCACTGTGGGTGGCACCATCCCCTACATAGGTTCTCCTGAGGTATATAAGAAAGTTAACTAAGCAAGAACATGTAAGAGACGGTAAGCAGTGCTCTTTCTGTCCTGATTCCCCTCAAAGGTGGGCCATGACCTGGAAGTATAAGCTGAAATAAACCCTTTCTTCCCCAAGTTGCTTCTGGCCAAACCATTTTATCACAACAACAGAAAGAAAACTAGAATACTTTGATTCCTCACTTTCAAAGTGATTTTTCCCTCGATGTTTTATAGATTTAAATATTAATGCACGCCAATAGCAGAGAGGCGAGGGAGACTTGGCTTTTGTGTGGATTGTTGGGAAGGAAAAAGCACAAGTTGTGCTCATTTTTGGTGAGTGCTGTTGCTCTCTCCCATTGGGTGTATCTCGGTCACTCATGAAGGGGAATCTGGAATATCAGAAGTCTGCAGGAAATAATAAAGCACAAAATACCTACATGCATTTCACAGCCACAGTCCACTGCCGTGCCCCAGTTCTCGAGTAAAAGCTGCCTTTACCTTGATTTCCAATGCAGCACTAAGCACCGAACCATCACTCTGAGCCTCAGTGTTTTCCTACCAGTGAAGGAGGGTTCTGGAATCAATGAGTGGTATGTCTCTTGCTATAATGAAACAACAGTTCTAAATGAAGGCTGACGGCAGCCCCACCCCAACACAGCTCCCCTGTACAGAGATGGACACTGTCATAGGAGCCGTACTCTGTTTACCCAACATGGCATTGACTTTAGGAAAGTTGGTGTAGCAAATTCTTCTAAAGTTCCCAAATGCTCGTTTAAATGCACTTCATTGTATATCTCATACCACACAAGTACTTTTTGTCTGTTTCTTCACACATACTCTTTTTTTTTTATTTTTTATCAGTCACTTTATTCATTTACATTTCAAATGATCTCCCCCTTCCTGGTTATTCCTCCACAACCCTCCCATTCCATCATCCCCCTCCCCTTTGCCTCTGTGAGGGTACTCCTCTACCCACTCCTGCCTCACCCTTCCAGCATCCCCTACACTGGGGCATCAAGCATCCCGCCCCTCCCATTGATGCCTGACAATGCCATCGCCTGCTACATATGCAGCTGGAGCCATGACTCCCTCCATGTATACACTTCGGTTGGTGGCTTAGTTCTTGGGAGATCTGAGTGGTCCAGTTAGCTGATATTGTTCTTCTTATGGGGTTGCAATCCCCTTCAGCTCCTTCTGTCCTTTCCCTAGCTCTTCCACTGGGGTCCCCAGGCTCATCCTGATGGCTGGCCGTGAGTATCTGTATTGGTCAGGGGCTGATAGAACCTCTCAGGGAACAGCCGCATCAGGCTCCTGTCAGCAAGCGCTTCTTGGAATCAACAATAGTGTGGGATCGGGTGTCTGAATGTACACATTGTATGTGTTCTGTGATAAGCACCAGTATGTAAGTAACGTCTTTAACATTCTCACTTCTGCTCACCGTAGACCTGGATGGCAGGAACCAATAGAAATCAACAGCTCACCTGTGACAGGTCATCCTCAGTGTCCCTTAATGGGATGTAGAATTGCTTACAGAGCACACATCTGGGCGTGTTCATGACAAAGTTTCTAGATTGTGTTAGATGAAGTGGAAGAACCCATCACAACTATGAGTGGCACTACCCTGTGTGTTACAAGGAGAGGTGACGTCAGCACCAGCATTCAGCTCTCGCTGCTTTGTGACTGTGGTGTGACCGGCTGCCTCATGCTCCTGCTCCCGTGGTGGTGGTGTTGGACTACACTCTCAGACTCAGAGCAAGAATAAACCTCTTCCTCAGGTTGGATCTGTCAAGCACTTCATCATAGCCATGAGAAACATAGCTAATGCCTCACCCTTCTACATGATACAGAGATTCTAAAAGTTCCATGGAATGTTTTGGTATAGTTTGTGCTAAATAGCCCTTTTTGTGCTTTTGAGAGCCAACCACCATCCACATCTTTCAAACAGATATTCTCATTAAACACACACCACACACACACACACACACACACACACACACACACACACAGATTTGGATTTTATTACTGTCCTCATTTTAAAATTCAGAAAGCTGAGCTCAGGGAGGCCATTAAGACTTACAGTAATGGGCATCAGGCCTGAAGCCAAGCGGTTTAATATCCAGACGACAGTAGCACTCGCTCATCACTCTCCCCCTTGGTAAGATCTCTAATTGCCTTTGATTTCTGTTTGAGTCATGGAATATGGCCGCGATAGTAGCCGCCAATTAGGAGCAATTATCAAAACATGGTAGGGAAATCTGGACAGCGAGAGAAAGGGAGAAGGAGAAGTTGGTGAGGCAACTGAGTAGAGGTTGGACTGAGCAATTGACGTTGATGGTACTACTGCACACAGCTCATCCAAGGAGCCTCGCTTCGCGCTCTGAAGTTGACAAGGCTGTCAAGTAGACACTCACTCTGGGTGGTAACTAGCTCCATGCATTCCCAGTAACATTCTTCCAAAGCCTATTGGAATAGACACCGAGCAGAGGCTCCTAAATGCTCTGAAAATGAGGTCCCTCTGAAACAGATGTCCATCAGTCTCACATACATTATGCCCGTTTGGGTTGTATAGCATTCAGCTGAACTTTACAATGTCATCATTTCCTGAGGTCTCATCCCGTCCTTGAAGCATATTGAATGTGTGCTAATGGGCAAGGTGGTAAGACTAAAAATGAAGGAACAGATTAGAGGGATGGTGCAAGAGAGTAAAAAATGCTTGCCACAAAAGCCTGGTGATCTGAATTCAATAATTCAATCCTTGGAACCATGATGTAGACAGAGAGAACTGACCCAATATAGTTGTCCTCTGACTTACACACACACACACACACATACACACACACACACACACACACACACACACGCACACACACACCATCACACCATCACACCATCACACCATCATACCATTTCTTTCTTTCTTTCTTTCTTTCTTTCTTTCTTTCTTTCTTTCTTTCTTTCTTTCTCACTTTTTTGAGACAAGTTTTTTCCATGTAGCCTTGGCTGTCCTGGAACTCCCTCTGTAGATCAGGTTGGCCTCAAACTCAGAGATCAGCCTGCCTGTGCCTCCTGAGTGCTGGAATTAAAGGCATACACCACCACCACCCATCCTTTATCCTTTTGTCATTGTAATTATTGTACCAAGAGTGTACCTAATATGGGCTTAGGGTTTCATTTCCAACTATGTAACAAGTAGTGGTGTTGAGCTTTTAAAGACATTTAGTATAGGTGTGTGTGTGTGTGTGTGTGTGTGTGTGTGTGTGCACACGCACTTGTGGAAATCAGACAAGTAAATGGTGCTGTCTCTCTATCCACCATATGGATCCCAGGGAATCAAACTCAGGCCATCAGATTTACCCTCTCCCTCTGAACCACAGTGCTGCTGTGAGACTGAATTGTTAGATATATCCAAACCTGTTGTCCATCTTCACTGTCCATTTTGTTAAAAAGTTATTTTCATTCATATGAGTGTTCTGTATGAACATAAGATATGCAAGGTCAGTTGCCCACAGAGCCAAAAGACACATTTGGACCCCTGAAGCTGGTGGTACAGGAGGCTGAGAGGCACCTGACATGGCATTGGGAAGTCAGACCCTCTGAAAGAACAGCCAGTGTTCTTAAATGATGAGCCAAGTTCCCAGCCCTTCACAATGTGGGGTATTTATTCCCATGCTATTGAGGTGGTATTATTTTACGTAGACAGTGGATCAGCTGACATATTCTTGCTGATACCCTGCAGGTATGTCCAACTCATGCCCTACGTGTGGGGTCCAACACAAATGTAAATTGACTTAAACATGACAATATCTTCTTGTGGTTACACTCTTCCTCTGTTGAGATAAATGCATTTGCAATGTCAAAGGCTGGATACCTTTACAATCTGTACTTAGATCAGGTCATTGGCTCAGGACTAGGCATGTCTTAATACTCTGGCATTTCATTAAAAGGTACATAAACAAATATTAACTATATTTCAACCACAGGAGGCTGGAGGGCTTTAATTACAGTCATTAAGACAATGGGAAAGTTATGAGGCCCAGGACAAAGTGAACGTGGGGTCTCCTTGCTGGAAATTTGTTAAGACCACCAGTTAGAAGTACTGGGGTATTATTACCCTTGTGAGCGTAAGAATTTGCAGCTAACCCAGCAGCAGCCCCTGGGGCCCTGAGGCCAGGCAGGCATAGGAGAACATGAAATTTGCTCTGGCAGATTCATTATTTATGTCCATAAACACTGATTATAATAATTACATTACACAACTAATTTCTCCCTTAATTATACAAGTTAAAGTAATACATTAAGGTTGTAGAGGCTGCCTGAGGTATGTCTTCCAGTCATCAGTGAAGTTGTGTGATTGGAATGCAGTTCTTCAGTTCAAATTAGGTTTACGGTGTGTGACTACACAAGAAGACAACTGTGGACGGGGTATGACACAGCACGGAACTCACGACGAGACCACAGTTTGAGGCCCTGAGTCATCCTCAGCACCACAAAAAAAGAAGAAAAAGGACATAAAAGAGGAGGGTAGGGAGACACGGGATGTGGAGGAATAGAAGCAGCAGCTTGAGCAACTAAGGCAGTCTGCTGTGTGTTCTAGCCTCCGCCCCGCCTCCCTCTGTCTCTACAATCTTTTCTCCCTCCTTGCCTTATCTGTGCATCCTGACATCCTCCCTCCTTTCTCCCCACCCCTGCAACAGCAGCCAATGCTCTCAACCCCTAAGCCATCATTCCAGCAGCCTAAGAGAGTGATTTTAAAGAAATCCAATATATGTGCATGAATGACAGTATGACCAAGATGTATATAAAAATGTCAGTTCAGAACAGAAGTTTCTAGCAGCCATTTACAAAAACATAGACATGCAATTTTTATATATGCATGAATATGCCTAGTCTCTTGATTTAAGTAAACACCGTTTCCATTAATAATAATAATATTCAACAGTTAACTGCTTCATTGTATAAAAGATTTTATTATTTATGCATGTGTCTTAAGTGTGTGTGTGTGTGTGTGTGTGTGTGTGTGTGTGTGTGTGTGTGCAATCCCTGAGGAGGCCAGAAGAGGGCAGTGGATTCCTTGACACTAGAATTACAGGTGGTTGTGAGCTGGCTCATATGGGTGCTGGGAACAAACTCTGATCGTCTCCGAGAACAGTATGTGCTCTTAACCACCCGCCATCTTTCCAGCTCCTAACTACTCTGTCTTTCTTACTTCTTAACTGCTCTGATGAGACACCACAACCAGAGCACGTTATCAAAGGAAAGCCTTAATTTGACATCAGTTCCAGAGGGTTAGAGTCCATGACTAACATAGTGGGAGCATGACATTGGGCAGACAGGCATGGTGTTGATACAGCAGCAGAGAATTCACACCACGCTCAACAAGCATGAGGCAGTAAAGGCTAACTGGGAATGAAGTGGACTTTTGGAACCTCAGAGTCCAGGGACACACCCTCTCCAATAGGGCCACTCTTCCTGATCCTCCCCAAGCTGTTCCACCGACCGAAGCCACATATTCAAGTGAATGAGTTTACGGGAAGTCCCATTCAAGTCACTTCTTGCTCCTTTAATAAGAATGGGGCTCTTCTGACCAAGTCGGTTCCCCTGTGGCATGAGTTCTACTCTCATCTTTACTTCTCGAAGGAGGGAGTGGAGAAGTTAAAATGGGGAGGGGACAGTTCCATAATGCAGGTCAGCCTGCACAGCTGGTGGTGAAACAGGCTGAGACATCTGGTCTTGTAGCGGTCTGCACATCTTGCTGTATGTGTGCATCTGGGGGAGGGCACTTGCATTCAAATACACTCAGAAAACGTCTAAATGTGCCAGTGGTCATCTCCGGGGAAAGACGAGGAATGTGTATTTATCTTGTGTTTCATCTACTAAGGAACTTTTAATTTAATTTGATGTAATTTAATTTTGAGATAGGCTCTCATGTATATTAAACTAGACTCAAACATGCTATGCAGCCGAGGATGACCACGAATTTCTGATCCTCCTGCCTCTACTTGGGTCCTAGATTACTTGCCCTTTTGCTATGATAAAAAAAAAAACCTGTAATCAAAAGCAATTTAGGGAGGGTAGTTTATTTGGCTTACACCTCCAGGTCACGTGAGGCTAGTTACTCACTGGAGGCTGGAGCTGATGTGGAGGCCATGGAGGGGTGCTGCTTACTGGCTTGCTCCCCATGGCTTGCTCATCCTGCTTTCTTATACTTTTCTGAACCACATGCCCATGTCTGCCACCAAACACAGTAGCCTGGGGCCTCTCGCACCAGTCAGCAGTCACAGCAAATGGCCACAGGCCAAGGTGGTCTGAGCAACTCGTCAGATGATTCGTGGTTTATGTCCCTGACCTTTTATATGCGTGGTTACATCCAGTCGGCAATAAAACGAATCATGACAACCCACTGTTGGTGAAATTACAAGAGATCAAAGCCAGGGCTTTGGACAAGCTACCCAAACACTCTACAACTTAGAACCTTTTAGTTTTGCACACAGGAAACATACTTTCTGAAATATGTCTTAATGCATCAAGCATGCAACAATTCTAGGTTTCTGCTCTGAAATATCAACCATCAGAGACTCTCTCTCTCTCTCTCTCTCTCTCTCTCTCTCTCTCTCTCTCTCTCTCTCTCTCTCTCTCTTCCCTCAAACTTGCTATGCAGCCAAGGACAAGGATGACCATGAATTTCTGATCCTCCGGCCTCTACTTCAGAGACATCACACACATCATAACACACAGTGACACACATAAAAATACAAACGCAGAATTACACCAAACTCACAGATCCTTTCTTTTCTCCAACTTACGATCCCATCCTCCACACAACAGCTGATCTGGTCTTTATTTTATTGAGTTGGTAGGTATTAGCTTAAAACTGTCTGGGAGATGGTGTGTTAACTCTATGGGGAAGACACAAAGTAAGGTGGCAATGTCATCGCATCTTATATCTCAGGACAAGACACTTGTAGCAGGCTAGGACCGCTCACAGAACACTATCCCATGCTGAGATCCTGGGAGCAGAAATCTGAAAAAATGGCTTTGTGTTATTTCATTAGGGAGGGTAAAGAAAGGTGGTGAGAAAAAACATCTTATTCTTCCGTGTAGGTGTGGACTTGAGAAAAGACAGGGCAGATTACAGGCTGTTGTATGCAGTCAATTTCTCATGTGTGCAGTGCATTTCTCATGTGTGCAGTGCGTTTCTCATGTGTGCAGTGCATTTCTCATGTGTGCAGTGTGTTTCTCCTGTGTGCAGTGCGTTTCTCATGTGTGCAGTGTGTTTCTCATGTGTACAGTGTGTTCCTCATGTGTGCAGTATGTTTCTCATGTGTACAGTGTGTTCCTCATGTATGCAGTGTGTTCCTCATGGGTGTAGTACATTTCTCCTGTGTGCAGTGCATTTCTCATGCGTGCAGTGCGTTTCTCATGTGTAGAGTGTGTTCCTCATGTGTGCAGTGTGTTTCTCAGGTGTACAGTGTGTTCCTCATGTGTACAGTGTGTTTCTCATGTGTGCAGTGTGTTCCTCATGTGTACAGTGTGTTCCTCATGTGTGCAGTGTGTTTCTCATGTATGCAGTGTGTTTCTCATGTGTGCAGTGTGTTTCTCATGTGTACAGTGTGTTCCTCATGTGTACAGTGTGTTTCTCATGTGTACAGTGTGTTTCTCATGTGTACAGTGTGTTCCTCATGTGTGCAGTGTGTTTCTCATGTGTACAGTGTGTTTCTCATGTGTGCAGTGTGTTTCTCATGTGTACAGTGTGTTCCTCATGTGTACAGTGTGTTTCTCATGTGTGCAGTGTGTTTCTCATGTGTACAGTGTGTTCCTCATGTGTACAGTGTGTTTCTCATGTGTACAGTGTGTTTCTCATGTGTACAGTGTGTTCCTCATGTATGCAGTGTGTTCCTCATGTATGCAGTGTGTTTCTCATGTGTGCAGTGTGTTTCTCATGTGTACAGTGTGTTCCTCATGTGTACAGTGTGTTTCTCATGTGTACAGTGTGTTTCTCATGTGTACAGTGTGTTCCTCATGTGTGCAGTGTGTTTCTCATGTGTACAGTGTGTTTCTCATGTGTGCAGTGTGTTCCTCATGTGTGCAGTATGTTTCTCATGTGTGCAGTGTGTTTCTCATGTGTACAGTGCGTTTCTCATGTGTACAGTGTGTTTCTCATGTGTGCAGTGTGTTCCTCATGTGTACAGTGTGTTCCTCATGTGTACAGTGTGTTTCTCATGTGTGCAGTGTGTTTCTCATGTGTACAGTGCGTTTCTCATGTGTACAGTGCGTTCCTCATGTGTGCAGTGTGTTCCTCATGTGTGCAGTGTGTTCCTCATGTATGCAGTGTGTTTCTCATGTGTGCAGTGTGTTCCTCATGTATGCAGTGTGTTCCTCATGTGTGCAGTGTGTTCCTCATGTATGCAGTGTGTTTCTCATGTATGCAGTGTGTTCCTCATGTGTACAGTGTGTTTCTCATGTGTGCAGTGTGTTCCTCATGTGTACAGTGTGTTCCTCATGTATGCAGTGTGTTTCTCATGTGTGCAGTGTGTTCCTCATGTATGCAGTGTGTTCCTCATGTGTGCAGTGTGTTCCTCATGTGTACAGTGTGTTTCTCATGTGTTCAGTGCGTTTCTCATGTGTGCAGTGTGTTTTTCATGTGTGCAGTGTGTTCCTCATGTGTACAGTGTGTTCCTCATGTGTTCAGTGAGTTTCTCATGTGTTCAGTGAGTTTCTCATGTGTACAGTGTGTTTCTCATGTGTTCAGTGCATTTCTCATGTTTGCAGTGAGTTTCTCATGTGTTCAGTGCGTTTCTCATGTGTGCAGTGTGTTTCTCATGTGTACAGTGCGTTTCTCATGTGTACTGTGTGTTTCTCATGTGTACTGTGTGTTTCTCATGTGTACAGTGCGTTTCTCATGTGTACAGCGTGTTTCTCATGTGTGCAGTGTGTTCCTCATGTGTGCAGTGTGTTTCTCATGTGTACAGTGTGTTTCTCATGTGTGCAGTGTGTCCCTCATGTGTGCAGTGTGTTTCTCATGTGTACAGTGTGTTCCTCATGTGTACAGTGTGTTCCTCATGTGTGCAGTGTGTTCCTCATGTATGCAGTGTGTTTCTCATGTGTGCAGTGTGTTCCTCATGTATGCAGTGTGTTCCTCATGTGTGCAGTGTGTTCCTCATGTGTACAGTGTGTTTCTCATGTGTGCAGTGTGTTCCTCATGTGTGCAGTGTGTTTCTCATGTGTACAGTGTGTTCCTCATGTGTGCAGTGTGTTTCTCATGTGTACAGTGTGTTTCTCATGTGTGCAGTGTGTTCCTCATGTGTGCAGTGTGTTCCTCATGTGTACAGTGTGTTTCTCATGTGTGCAGTGTGTTCCTCATGTGTACAGTGTGTTTCTCATGTGTCCAGTGTGTTTCTCATGTGTGCAGTGTGTTCCTCATGTGTGCAGTGTGTTTCTCATGTGTACAGTGTGTTTCTCATGTGTTCAGTGCGTTTCTCATGTGTTCAGTGCATTTCTCATGTGTGCAGTGTGTTCCTCATGTGTGCAGTGTGTTCCTCATGTGTACAGTGTGTTTCGCATGTGTTCAGTGCGTTTCTCATGTGTGCAGTGTGTTTCTCATGTGTGCAGTGTGTTCCTCATGTGTACAGTGTGTTCCTCATGTGTTCAGTGAGTTTCTCATGTGTTCAGTGAGTTTCTCATGTGTACAGTGTGTTTCTCATGTGTTCAGTGCATTTCTCATGTGTGCAGTGAGTTTCTCATGTGTTCAGTGTGTTTCTCATGTGTGCAGTGTGTTTCTCATGTGTACAGTGCGTTTCTCATGTGTACAGTGTGTTTCTCATGTGTACAGTGTGTTTCTCATGTGTACAGTGCGTTTCTCATGTGTACTGTGTGTTTCTCATGTGTACTGTGTGTTTCTCATGTGTACAGTGCGTTTCTCATGTGTACAGCGTGTTTCTCATGTGTGCAGTGTGTTCCTCATGTGTGCAGTGTGTTTCTCATGTGTACAGTGTGTTTCTCATGTGTGCAGTGTGTTTCTCATGTGTACAGTGTGTTCCTCATGTGTACAGTGTGTTCCTCATGTGTGCAGTGTGTTCCTCATGTATGCAGTGTGTTTCTCATGTGTGCAGTGTGTTCCTCATGTATGCAGTGTGTTCCTCATGTGTGCAGTGTGTTCCTCATGTGTACAGTGTGTTTCTCATGTGTGCAGTGTGTTCCTCATGTGTGCAGTGTGTTTCTCATGTGTACAGTGTGTTCCTCATGTGTGCAGTGTGTTTCTCATGTGTACAGTGTGTTTCTCATGTGTGCAGTGTGTTCCTCATGTGTGCAGTGTGTTCCTCATGTGTACAGTGTGTTTCTCATGTGTGCAGTGTGTTCCTCATGTGTACAGTGTGTTTCTCATGTGTACAGTGTGTTTCTCATGTGTGCAGTGTGTTCCTCATGTGTGCAGTGTGTTTCTCATGTGTACAGTGTGCTTCTCATGTGTTCAGTGCGTTTCTCATGTGTTCAGTGCATTTCTCATGTGTGCAGTGTGTTCCTCATGTGTGCAGTGTGTTCCTCATGTGTACAGTGTGTTTCACATGTGTTCAGTGCGTTTCTCATGTGTGCAGTGTGTTTCTCATGTGTGCAGTGTGTTCCTCATGTGTACAGTGTGTTCCTCATGTGTTCAGTGAGTTTCTCATGTGTTCAGTGAGTTTCTCATGTGTACAGTGTGTTTCTCATGTGTTCAGTGCATTTCTCATGTGTGCAGTGAGTTTCTCATGTGTTCAGTGTGTTTCTCATGTGTGCAGTGTGTTTCTCATGTGTACAGTGCGTTTCTCATGTGTACAGTGTGTTTCTCATGTGTACAGTGTGTTTCTCATGTGTACAGTGCGTTTCTCATGTGTACAGTGTGTTCCTCATGTGTGCAGTGTGTTTCTCATGTGTACAGTGTGTTTCTCATGTGTGCAGTGTGTTCCTCATGTGTGCAGTGTGTTTCTCATGTGTACAGTGTGTTTCTCATGTGTTCAGTGCGTTTCTCATGTGTTCAGTGCATTTCTCATGTGTGCAGTGTGTTCCTCATGTGTGCAGTGTGTTTCTCATGTGTACAGTGTGTTTCGCATGTGTTCAGTGCGTTTCTCATGTGTGCAGTGTGTTTCTCATGTGTTCAGTGTGTTCCTCATGTGTACAGTGTGTTCCTCATGTGTTCAGTGAGTTTCTCATGTGTTCAGTGAGTTTCTCATGTGTACAGTGTGTTTCTCATGTGTTCAGTGCATTTCTCATGTGTGCAGTGAGTTTCTCATGTGTTCAGTGTGTTTCTCATGTGTGCAGTGTGTTTCTCATGTGTACAGTGCGTTTCTCATGTGTACAGTGTGTTTCTCATGTGTTCAGTGCATTTCTCATGTGTGCAGTGAGTTTCTCATGTGTTCAGTGTGTTTCTCATGTGTGCAGTGTGTTTCTCATGTGTACAGTGCGTTTCTCATGTGTACAGTGTGTTTCGCATGTGTTCAGTGCGTTTCTCATGTGTGCAGTGTGTTTCTCATGTGTGCAGTGTGTTCCTCATGTGTACAGTGTGTTCCTCATGTGTTCAGTGAGTTTCTCATGTGTTCAGTGAGTTTCTCATGTGTACAGTGTGTTTCTCATGTGTTCAGTGCGTTTCTCATGTGTGCAGTGAGTTTCTCATGTGTTCAGTGTGTTTCTCATGTGTGCAGTGTGTTTCTCATGTGTACAGTGCGTTTCTCATGTGTACAGTGAGTTTCTCATGTGTTCAGTGTGTTTCTCATGTGTGCAGTGTGTTTCTCATGTGTACAGTGCGTTTCTCATGTGTACAGTGTGTTTCTCATGTGTACAGTGCGTTTCTCATGTGTACAGTGCGTTTCTCATGTGTACAGTGTGTTCCTCATGTGTGCAGTGTGTTTCTCATGTGTGCAGTGTGTTTCTCATGTGTACAGTGTGTTCCTCATGTGTGCAGTGTGTTTCTCATGTGTACAGTGTGTTCCTCATGTGTGCAGTGTGTTCCTCATGTATGCAGTGTGTTTCTCATGTGTGCAGTGTGTTCCTCATGTATGCAGTGTGTTCCTCATGTGTGCAGTGTGTTCCTCATGTGTACAGTGTGTTTCTCATGTGTGCAGTGTGTTCCTCATGTGTACAGTGTGTTTCTCATGTGTACAGTGTGTTTCTCATGTGTGCAGTGTGTTCCTCATGTGTGCAGTGTATTTCTCATGTGTACAGTGTGTTTCTCATGTGTTCAGTGCGTTTCTCATGTGTTCAGTGCGTTTCTCATGTGTGCAGTGTGTTCCTCATGTGTACAGTGTGTTTCTCATGTGTACAGTGTGTTTCTCATGTGTTCAGTGTGTTTCTCATGTGTGCAGTGTGTTTCTCATGTGTGCAGTGTGTTCCTCATGTGTACAGTGTGTTCCTCATGTGTTCAGTGAGTTTCTCATGTGTTCAGTGAGTTTCTCATGTGTACAGTGTGTTTCTCATGTGTTCAGTGAGTTTCTCATGTGTGCAGTGAGTTTCTCATGTGTGCAGTGCGATTCTCATGTGTGCAGTGCGATTCTCATGTGTGCAGTGTGTTTCTCCTGTGTGTAGTGTGTTCCTCATGTGTGCAGTGTGATTCTCATGAGCATTCAGCCCTTCTTTACCTCATCCCCTGTTCTCAGCTTATGTTTATGCATGAGGCTGTCATATGCCTAGACCTCACATGGATCAATGACAGCGTCCCCATTTATCTCTCTCCTCTATCAGGAGAGCTCTATAGCCCATACCTGGGTGTTTGTTCTCAGATAATGAAAATCAATCAGGGAGGAGTATTTAGAGCAGAGAATGAGAAATAGGGCCTTATAGAATTACTGTTGATTTAAAGTAAAATTGGTCCATTTTTTAAATTTTAGCTTTTATTTATTCCTAGGAGCTTTTCTCCACATAAACAATGCACCCTGACTACATCCAAACATGGCTCCCAGGCCCAGCCCTACCCAGGGCTCTTCATCCCACCTTCCTCCCAACCCACGCTCCCTTTGTATTGTCTATTCACCATTCAACCTACTGTTTCCCTTGAAAGTTTTATTCTGACATTTACTTAGTGTGACTGAGTGCATGTGTCATAACAGATACATGAGAACAACTTTTAGGGGAGTCAGCTCTGAGACTCTATCATGTGGTTTCTGGGGACTGAACTCAGGTCATCAGGCTTGGGGAAAGCACCTTTACCCCCTGAGCCATGTTTTTAAAAATTGTGCATTTATTTATTTTATGTGTGTGGATATTTTTGTTAGCATGTATGTAACATGCAAACCCGGTGCCTTCAGAGGCCAGAAGCCTTCACTGGATTCCCTGAATCTGGAATCACAGACAGTTGTGAGCTGTCATAGGAGTGCTGGAAACTGCCCCAGGTCCTCTTGAAAGGCAGGAGTGCTCCAAGCCATCTCTCCAGACCCTTTGCTGAGCCGTCATGCCAGCCCAAATTAATTAATTTATTTATTTTTTGTTTAAGTCAACCTTTCTTTTTTTTTTCCCCTCTTCGGAGCTGGGGACCGAACCCAGGGCCTTGCACTTGCTAGGCAAGCGCTCTACCACTGAGCTAAATCCCCAACTAAGTCAGCCTTTCTAGCAATGGGAACTAATCCAATATTTTTGTGGCTTACAAACCATGCCCTTAGAAATAGGTCACATGAAAAGAAATTAAATAAATGGGTCAAACACAAAGCTCTCCGTGCATCTCAAAATAAGCTGCAAAAAAAAGTTTTTCCTGCTCCTAGATTCTGCATCCCTGCCCCTGTTTGAGTTTAGCCTCTGAAATCAGGAAGAAGTTCTGCCGCCAACACACACACTCTCCTTGTAAATGTCCCATTAGTTTACTCCTGAAATCCAGACTTTACGGGATCATCCAGACAGGTTCCTTTCTGTAAGCCGTGGCTTATGTTTCCCATTGCACCTGTTACTTTTCTCACTGCTGCAGCAAAACACCTGACAAAATGGGTTTATGGGAATGGGGTTGATTTTTGGCTCGTGGTTTGAGGGGATACAGTCCATCCTGGGGTGGGGGAAGCATTGCAGGAGTGTGAGGTGGGTGGTCACCCTGCAGCTGTCATCTGGAAGCAGGGACAGGTAAGGACTAGTGAGGAACTAAGCTTAGGGTATCCGTTTGATTCAGCCCAGGATCCCAGTCCATGTATGCTGTCACCCTCCTTTACTTATCCAACGTCAACTAACTCAACTAGATACTCCCTTATAGACATGCCTCCTTGGCATTTGTGATCCCATCAGGTTGAGAATTAAGATTACCCACAGTATCTACTGAAAAAAATATTTGCTACATGTGCATTGTGCCATAGAGCAAGCATGAACTCTCTGCTTCCCGGAGCAGACCTCATACCCCAAAATACCCATTGACCCGTGCATGGTTACTCTGCTTCATATATTGAAATGCATCTCCTGACAAACAGGATGAGATTGTACACCTCTCCAAAGTGCCCTCGGATTCTCAACTGTCTTGACGCCAGGAGCCTTGGAATCATGTGGTCCAGGAACAGGAGCATTCAGGACTCTGGAGCTCCTAGATTGGGCTCTGTGAGGAATGCTGCCCCAACAGCAATCCTGGGGTTGGACAGGCAAAGGCTGGACCAGTACTACATTGTGTGTGAGCTGGAGGAGAGGGCCAAATCCCAAAGCACTCATTCAGGTGAGAGAAGACAGGAGACGGGGGCCCATGACTTCTGAGAGTCACCCTTCAGAACGTTTACAGCAACTTGATAAAGTTGATTTTCATCTTTTAAAACTAATAATAAAAATGAGGCTTGCGTTTTATGTGTCTGTTTACCTTTATTTCATCTTTCTGATCATTCATTTTTATGGTGTTTCATAGACGCACTGGTCCATGACAGATTGGAAATAAAAACCGAATCGTGTAACACTGAGTCTGAGGACTCAAACACTGCAGGCAGTGTGACACAGGAGCTGTCCTGATTTCCATTCCACTACTGGGATAAAATGCCCTGAGAGAAAGCAACTCTGGGGAGCAAGGGTTTCTGTTAGCTGACAACTCCAGGCAGTATCTTCCATTGCAGCAGGGAAATCAAGGCAGCAAGGACGTAGGACAGCTGCTCACAGTACAGCAAATGCAGAAACCATGGATGAGTGCACATAGAGTGCACATAGGCCTTTTACCCAGGATTCTCTCTCTGTTCTTCTATCTTTGTGGACACAGCCCTAAGCAATGGTGTCATCAGATGTGGGCAGGGCCTTCCCTTGGCAATTAAGGTAATCAAGACAATCACATGAAGGCCTACCTGATCTAGATTATATCCTCATTAAGAATCTCTTCGCTGACGATTGTGTCGCATTGACAATTAAAACTAATGATCAGGAGAAGACGTACATGGAACAGGAAGAAAACACAGCAAGTTTCATTAGCATAAAAGGGAAGCCTCTATTGTATACTAATCTCCCTAACTCAAGCAAGGAGTTTAAACACACACGCGCGCGCGCGCGCACACACACACACACACACACACACTCACTCACATACATACATTCTCACAAGCACATCGCAAGCATGTGTCTCGCTTCATATAGCTAACTTTCTTTTTCTTAAAACCAGTAGCAATGAATCACCATATCAATGAATGAAAGACTAAGTAAAGTTTGTGAGCAACATAATCAAAATCGTTATTCTATATTTTGAGGTAGATTCTCAAACTGCAGCCAAGAACGGCCTTCAGTGTGCAGCAACCCTCTAGCCTCAGCTTCTAGACCACCGGAATTGCAAGTGTGTACCACCACGTTCAACTCCTACCTTTGCTATAGATCGATTGATTGATGATTGGATAATTGATTGAGTCAGGGTCTCCCTCCTCAGATCAGGTTCCTCTAGCACTGCGTGTGGTCTAATCTGTCCTTAGAGTCAGATGATTCTCTTGCCTTGAGTCTACTGCTGGGGTTTCTGGCCCAAGTGAGCACATCCATCTTTTGAAATCCTAGTTGTTATAAATTTCGGTTTAAATTTTATATACGTACTTATTTATTTGTGGCACATGTGTGTTTGTGTATGTATTTGCTGCAGTATGCATATCGAGGACAGGGACAACTTGTTAGAGTCAGATGCCTTTCTTCCATAAGTGGGCCCCCAGGGAGTGAACTCGGGTTGTGATGGTAGCAAGAACCATTACCTACTGGGCTATCTTGCCTCCCCAACAAATTTCAGTATTAATTAAATTTGATAGGAAAATTTAGCCAAATGACAACTTAAAAAGAGAAAAGCAAAAAAAAAAAAAAAACTAATTTTCCAAACAGAAGTCAATTCCATAAAAGTGTAAAGTCTCCTTTCAGTAAAGGCAGTTTACAGGGAGAAAAAGAAAAAGAAAAGAAGAAAAAAGAAAGTAAAAGTTCAGGAAAAAAATTGTAGGCTATCTTCTTTGTAAATTGGTCCTGTGTGGTTCTCAGAATGCAGATGCCCCACACTTTCATATTTCCAAATCCAGACAGCCAAAGTAAGAGTTTCTTTCAGGACCTCTTGAATGAGACTCACGGAGGCAGTGATCGATGCAAAAGCAAGAGGAATTTAATCACTCCGACACGTCAGGGTCAAACTACTTCAAGGGGAGATGAGCCTGAGCAGACTCTAATAGGAAGTTATATACCTTGCAAAGAATTGGGGCAGAATTCAAACAATTAGGGCAGAATTTGCACAATGGTAACTAGGTAGGGTACTACGTGAATTTGGTGGAGCGAAATAACTTTCAGATTGCACTCAGTGTACCGTTCAAGACTTTCCCAATTGGGGGAGGTGGGAGAGTTCAGTTGGAAGCCACGGGTAGCTTTGTGTGACAGTTTGGCTTGTAGCTGTTCCAGGAACTGAACCAGCTTTTTTTTTTCTTCCTGGAAGGGAGAGGTCCTTGTGTCAGAGGTTTGCAGTGGGAATTTTCCCACTGGCCCCAGATTGGTCCCAACTCTGGTTCTTTCAGAGCCACAGTCAATGGAACAACGTTTTGAAAACCAAATTCTCATGAGTGGACTGCCATTCACATATTTTGACTCATAAATATCGACAGACATACTAAATTATCAATTTGGGAATGTAGGCAGCACAGCAGTTCTGGGACCCCATGTAAACATTTGGCATTTCTAACACATCTAACTTGCTGGCCTTAGTAGAATCATTCGGTTGAGTCACACTGGGATCCAAACACAACAGCCTTCTCTTTTCCAGGCTGTTTTGCTTATTAATTTTCACGTGTGTGTTTCATATTTTGCCGTATGATGAGAGGCGCTTTCTTCCTTGAACTCCTAGAGTTGTAATGTTTTCCTGATTGAAAGAAAAACCAGTAATGATAGAATTTTCTCTCTTAGTTTTCCTTTCCAGCATTAGCATTGGCGGTATCATCTGGAGAAGGGCTAGGAGAGGAGGAGTCTGCATAAGCAAATGGCAAAGGCGCTCTTCAGAGGACCCAGCAACAGATGGCAGCAATTGATCCAGCTGCTGGTCTCTCTCATGTCCACTTATGCCTGCTTGTGATGTTATATTGCATACATAAAATGCAGTCGTGTGTTTGGCTTATGAAGTTGCCCCTGCTTATTATAAGACATTATACGTGACAACTTCTCCTGGATGCTTCGGAGAGTCTGGGGAGAGAGTCGCATGATAAAATCAACCTTGTCTGATGCCGGCTCTGTCCCCAAAACCGATGGATGCATTATCGTGTTCTGTTTGCTCCCGCATTAAACTCAAACACATGTAAAATGTACAAGAACAAATCTACTGACGGGCAAGAGGCTGAGGGCAAAGCACGGAGCGCCCTTAAGACAAATTATGGTTGGATTAGTTTTCTTTCTTGCTGTGTTCAAATGATGACAAGGAGTGAAGGGACGGTTGTTTTTGGTTTATGGCTTACAGAGGGATGGTCCACAGTGGTGGGGGAAGGCACGAAGGCAGGAGCGTGAGGCAGCTGGTTTGTATTGCTTCACAGTGCAGAACATGGACAGGAAGTGGGACTGGGCACACCACCTCCAAGCCCACCACTGTGGCCAGCCCCACCCAGAGGGGATCTGCTTTTTAACATGGCCACACCCTTCTGAAACAACACCAGAAGCTGGAGGCCAAATGTTCAGACACTTGAGCCTATGGGGGACATTTTATCCCCAAACCACAGCAATGACACATGCGTGTTGCTGTAAGTTTTGTTGTGAATGAGGTTACAAGGAGTAAAATCGTGACTATCAATGACAGGAACGTGGGAAGGAACATGTGACACAATTAAGTGTGTTGAGCGAAAAGGCAGGGGCAGGAAAGGACAGCTAGGCTCATCTGATTTATCATCAGCATCAAAACGTAAGAGGTGATCTGTAACTCCATCACAGGGGTTCGGGACCTGATGAAACATTCACAAGGAAAGGCCAAGACCTATGCAAATCAAGTTTCACCAAAGCCAGGATGAGAGACAGAATGTGTCAGGGATCCCAAAACACATGGCCAAAACACCCAGACATCAGCAAGGCAACAGGAACCCTGCCTACCCTGTCTCTGGTTTTTACAAAGCCAGAAAGAAAACAGCTAGGGACCGTGGTGTAATAGCATGTGTGTACACAGACTCAGCTCTAAGTAATGACTGCAACATCTTTGGTGGTGGGAGGGACATTTTAGCAGTAACAGGAGAGGACATAAATCCTTATAACCCTAGGAGCTGGTGCCCTGGATATGATACACCAGAGCCATGCAGTAAATTGAATTAAAGGCATGTAAAAAAGACTCAGAAAAAAAAAGCTGCAGCCATCCCTGCTTACAGAATTGAACTGCCAAGGCCAGATTGGATCGGGCACCTATGTTTTGCTCTCCCTGGTTCATCGATTCTAAAACCTCGACCCAACACCTTCCATTTCTGCCCTCTCTAAACACTTCTCGGCTTGTGTATTCTGAACTCTCTTTCTCGGCACCATTTCTTTCCCCATCAGGTCCTGACTCAGAGTGTAAGGAGGAGAGGCATTTCTGTAACCTGTACTGTCACCTAGGCTTGACTCTATGAAAGAGTAACAGGTTCACTTCACTGTGGAGCATGGAACTCAGAGGGTCTCCCAGAGAATCACACAGCCTCACCCTACAGACAGACTCAGAACAGCCCGGGACTGGGATGGGAGTGGCGTGCATTAAAGCTATATATACCCTCCCAGGGTGGTCCGACCTTTTCTTCCTGCTGTGTCAATGCCCAGGCCAACAAAACATCTGTGGGACTTTCATTTCACT